>NC_056737.1:1496256681-1496301681 GCF_019279795.1 Protopterus annectens | reverse complement strand
TGAGTGTGACCCACAGCATTACCCTACTGTTTAACATGAAGTGCTGTAAATTACCACTAACACCCTGCAGTACTCTGGGCATTTCTGGCTGACTGAGATTGAACAGTTTCACAAAACATTTGCTGCTGGGCAGCCGATTTTCATCTGTTTCTTGAGGTAACTATGATTTGTGGCTGCAACTGTCACCACATTGAACAGGTGCCAAAGAGAACAGCGTTACCTCTGAGTTTCTGCTGTCATCTAGAAGTTGTTTTTTTGGTTGTGTGGACACCAGATTTAAGGTGTTATAGTTCACTCCCTATATGACTCGTAGTGTAATGTCTCCATCTACCCGATTCTGTGATCCAGTTTGACTTCCTTCACTGTTATGTACCTGATGGAGGGTCTGTGATCCTGCCAATAAACTTAGTGAGTGACATTTTCCTCAGGGTGCCTGATAAAGATAGCAATGTTATCATTGTCACCAGTCATTCTGCGTCTGATATCGCCCCAGATTTATGGGGATAGTGGAACTGCTCATTTCTGTTACTCACCCTGTGAAGAATTAGTGCTTACCTTATTACCCCATTGCTGGAGTACACTACTGTATGCTCTGTAAAGAGATGTGGAGGACACTGACATGCACATTCTTTTGAACGACATGATGTGCTGAAGTGGATAGTCATGGTTACAAGCAATTATTTAATGACAGCAGTCATTCTCTTTATGTAAATACACTATGTGGGGACTAACCTTCCTGAATGGATGCCTGTGGGTGCTGCTGGAGTGGTTATTTGCCATTTTCACAGTCATTACCAGTAATGGAAAGGAGGATTAAGTATTGGAGGTACTCCCCAGTTGTACTATGGGCAACTGCATTGTGCCTTGCCTTTGCTTTGGCACATCCTACTATATCACTGGCCTTCATCTTGTACTGTATATAGCATTTATATCCATTATCATACCCACTTGGTAACAGGCCTTTGCCCTTTCAGCTTGTTTGAGTCCCCCTTTTTCCAAAAAGCCATCTGCCATGTGGCCTAAGGGCAGCCATAAGCATGTGAATCTCCTCATTGCAAAAACATTGTCCATTTTTTGTCTGGATCCCTGCTGGTATATGTCTCTTCTAACTAAAGGAGCATGCCAAACTAATACACTGAAGAATGATCCTCTCACCAGCTTATGAAATCATCAATAAAAACATGCCTGCTTCCATGACAAATAAATCAAAAATGTGACTACAAATGCATTTTTGGTAACATAACACCCACATATTGCAAGTCAGGCATCACCTAGTTAAAACTGTGTTTTATTAACCTGTACTAATTCATCCACAATTGCAAAGTATTACTACAAACATTTGTCATGGCACTGCCATCTTATTTCATTGCTAACAAGCTAGAAAAAAAAAGCATTCCCCTTCCACCGGTTTGCATGTATGCTGCCTTGATTTTTGATTCATAACTGAAAGTCACAAATCCCACAGTAAACTAGCCAGTATCCTGGCAGCACAGTACATTAATACAAATGCACCACATAAGACTACTCTCATTTCAAATAATATACTGTTTGTATATCTTTCTCTGTAAAAAATGTAATGAATTCTTTTAAAAATTTGTCTTTCACATTTCCATCACTAATAGTTACCCATACATGTTTCATTCTTGCTGTCATGAATTCCCATTGATAAATGAAACTCGTGTCACCAATATCCATCGCTATTTGTATGAATCAATTTGAAATGGCAATCAAATAAAAGGAAAACACTATTTTCCTACTAATCACTGCTGTATAAACTAAATATGTAATGCTTAGAAATTATTTTATAACTCCACTGCAATTTTTTCTTACATATTAATCTTTGCACTTTCTCAAAACCATGGCTGTGTAATTCACCTGATTGCAACTAAATATGGTGGTATTAAAGTTATTTACATAAAACAGTGTCATTTACACATTTTGCATGCAAATTATGCTGAGTACTTATCTTTATGAATCACAATAATATGTGAATGCATATCACAACAGCTTCCCATAACTAGTCTTTGGGAAGATGTGGATGAGCTGCTCTGAGTGGTGCTGAGCCAAGCTCGTCTCAGAAATGCAGGAACCACCTTAATATATATGAAATATCCCTGTGCTTAAAGAATGGAAAATGGAGTCAGCAGAATTTAAATTTGCATAATCAGGATACTGAATGCATGCCCATCTTACTTACTGTGACGAATGTCATCACCTCAAAGCACTCCGTAGTTTATCTGATAGGATAATGACATCAACAGGAACATTTATTAATAAAATAAAGCAAAAAATAAATAAATAACAGAAAAAATGATTTGTAGATGCGACACTGGAAAATGTATGCTGATAGACATGATTAATACAGGACTTCCAAATGTATTGTCGAAATAAAGATAATGACATTACAGAATGGAAGAAGAAATCATATAACCAACCTAAAATGTAATACTTTCATAACTGACTTGTATTCACCTTGGCTAGGAAATATAAAACGATTCCTTTAAAAAAATATAAATCTATGTGACTTCCCAATAATAGTGGTTCCATACCTAATACTCATACAGTGTAGCTGGGATTGGTTATGGTACTGCCACACCCCAGAGGGTACAATTTCAACCCTGTGAACCCCAGCTCTGCACTTATATTCTTCATTATGGTATTGGCAATTGAAAAGACGGCAGCACCTGTTAAGTCATAGCTGGTGTGACAAAGAGACACAAATCATGATCTATCTTTTCAGGGAGTCATACCTGAAGAAAACTGGAACATCAGAATGCAGCATGGAGTGGAAAAAAAAAACTGACATCTGACGAGTTGGGTGTGCATCTGTTATCCATGGCAGGGATCATCTGCTTTAGGCCACAATACCACTAAAAGTATGATGATCTGCTAGGTGTAGGCCTGACCATCTTAGTGGTTTAACCACGGCTTTGTGCATAAATAGCAATGTATATGCTAAAGTAATGATGTATATACATGCACGTTATGCATGTTTTATCTTATTTTTCTCTGAATGCATTTTTTGACATTAAGTAAATCTGATCATACATAAGTAAATCACTAAATCATATTCTTATATATATACATATATATATATATATATATATATATATATATATATATATATATATATATATATATATATACCATTTGGTCAAAAATTCATTTGATCGAAAACCATAATTCAAAATAACAGGGATCTGTCCCCCTCCCCAATGTCGTGCGACCCTGGAGTTGGTATATATGTGTGGAGTTTGCATGTTCTCCCTGTGTTCGTGTGGGTTTCCTCTGGGTACTCCGGTTTCCTCCCACATTCCAAAGACATGCATCTGGAGCATTTCTCCCCAGGCCTCCGCTGAAAACAGGCTCTGTGGAACCTAGTCGGACATTCCCGGTAAACAAATGTTAAATAAAATAATGTTAAATAAAATAGATAGGGGGGTGTGGGGGTGCAGCCCCCCATAATGGGGGGTGTGGGCAGCGAAGCCCCCCACCTATTTTCATTAAAAATCCATACATTTTGTGTTATTTTTCTTCTTTAAAGGAAACTAGGTGGGTGGGGGCTTCACCCCCTTACTCCTCCCTAACTATATATACCAGCTCCAAGGTCGCACGACATTGGGGAGGGGGACAGATCCCAGGTTTATGCCTTGAATTCTGTTTTTTGATCAAATGAAATTTTGACCAAATGGGTTTCAGTCAAATGGTCTTTCGATCAAATGAAGTAGACCCATACATATATATATATATATATATATATTTATATATATATATATATATATATATATATATATAAATATATATATATATATATATGTGTGTGTGTGTGTGTGTGTGTGTGTGTGTGTGTGTGTGTGCGTGCGCATTGGTCTACTTCTGTTTTAATTGCACATTTTTTTGAAGAGCAGAAGTACAAACCCATTTCAGTGAAAATGCACTTAACTTAGACTGCTTCCCTGAACTGGAAATAAAAGAACAAAAACCACTGCAAACATGGTTTTGCAAGGGGGCAAGCCCCCCTACACTCCCCCACAACCCCACTACTTATGTATGTACTAACTCTGAAACTGCACTGCAGTGGGGATATGGGTATATTTCCTTATCCCCTCTGTACCCCCTGAAAAAACATGTTTGCAGTGTTTTTTTTTTTTTTTTTTTTATTTCTGGTTCAGTGAACCTGTGGTCCAATCAATTGGCTTAAACATATTAAAGGATCAATATCATGTAAAGTTTGTATGCATCTAAAATAACTAGTGTTAAAATCTGTGTCCATGTATGATAATACCAATGCAAGATTGTCTATTTACTAACAAGTAGTATTTCTGAAGAAATTCAAAGTTACCATAATGATCAATCTAGTCATATCAAACAAACAGTGAGATGACACAATAATCTGTACGATTACCGCAGGCCTCATGTTCCATAAACATATCGCACCAAAGTGAATGTGCAGAAAATGTGTGCAAAAGGTGTTCGTAAAGTAATAAACCATAAAGATAACTGAGTGCTCTATTTCCACTTGACCAATTAGATTTAATATTCAAATTATTGGACAAGTATATCATTGGACGGATTTTTATTCTAGCTGAGTGAAGTTCATTTTTATGTTTACTTTTTATTTACTATTGAGTAGAGTCTGCTGTTGTGTTTTTTGATATTATCTTTACCATTAGATGCATACATACTTTACATTGTATTGGTACTTTAATGCACTTAAGCCAGTTTTTTATTACCAATTATCAACTTGAATAAAATAGCATTATTTTTTTATAAAACCTTCCTACATATCGCTGTGTATTTACTTTTTCATTATAGAACATGATTTTATAGGTAGTTATATTCTGTTATGAATCTGATTTACTAATTATTTACATATCTCACTAATGTCAATGAAGTAACATTAATTATTATATAGAAATAAGATATGTTTGGTTGCTTAGGGGATTGCTTTTACCTTATTTTTTCGAGATTGACTGTTGTTATTTTAACCATCAGATTTGATTGGGAAGATGCTATAATTATGTATTCTAATTTGTCAATGTTTTATTAATATCAGTTGGTTGATATTTTCATAAGTAATTTGTGATTGGTCATGGTATATTTAAAACTCTTTTGTTTGTTTAAGTTAATAGAATATGAAGAAGGATGGAAGCCACCCGAAAATGCTCATTCTTTATCCTGTTCATCTTAATAAACTTGTTTTATGCTGATTGCCATGGTGACCACACTGGTTATTTTTTGTATTTGTATATACATATATATATATATATATATATATATATATATATATATATATCTATATATGTATATATAAATATATATATATATATATATGTGTGTGTGTGTGTGTGTGTGTGTATAAATAGATATACACAGAGAAGTGATACAGTACTATACACACACACACACACACACACACACACACACACACACACACACACACAAACACACATATATATATATATATATATATATATATATATATACATATATGGGTCTGCTTCATTTTATAGAAAGCACATTTCATTGAAACTCATTTGATAGAAGTCTCATTTCACTGAAATTCAATTCCCTGAGCACAATTCACTGAAAGCTCACTTCACTGAAAACTCATTTAACTGACACTCATTTCATCTAAACAGGTATTAGCCCTCTTCCCCACTGTAGTGCGACCCTGAAGTTAGTATATATAGTAATGGGGGTATGGGGGGTGTAGCCAGCCACATAGTTTGGATGTATAATATCTTCTGGAAAGAATTAATCATTCGACTTGTAAGTATGCATGTTTATGATTTACAGTGTTTCAAATAGGTAGGGGTCTACATCTTGTATCTATATGAATGAGAGGATATCTGTCTAGCTATAAATAAATAAATAAATAAATATATATATATATATATATATATATATGTATATATATATATATATATATATATATATATATATATATATATATATATATATCAGACTATCTTTCTGTAAAAATCCAGGGTACACGCACGTAGGACAGGTGTGCACGGTACCTCAAAAACGCCAAATCTACACACAAAAGTGGACCAGCACGTAAAGAATTGCCAAATAAAAATATATTTATTCCATCAATGTTTCATCAATCCATACAAAGTAATGGTGGTTACCATTACTAAAAGAAAACCGGTTTCGGCTTGTGTAAGCCTTTGTCAATGCAAAAAATTGAAAAAGATCTCCACCATTTTGAACACTATTTATAGTGCAGCTCTTAAAGGAACATGCCTCCAAATCTTGCATATATGTAATATTAGTGGATTGAATATTCTAACTAAATAAATCACTATCATAGAGAACCCAACAACATGTATATCAGAAAAATCATACTAATATAGATATATATAAGAATAAATCCATATATATATGTATCTCTAGTGTATACATATTTATCTCCCTGCTGATGACAACTTATTTATACAAATATTGATATAATATAAAGACCATATCATACATATAAATATATAATATATATATATATGATTAATGTATAAAAGATGATCAGGTCTAAAGAATTCCAATGTTGGTCATGAGCAAAAAAATAATTTTATCCTGTTACATGATTTTGTATTCATGGCCCTCTTATAATTGTTCGAATATATTCAATCCAGGTCTGGAAAGACCCCCCAATTTAGTAATCCATTTGTTTTCCATATCATTAAGCTTTTGATGCCATCCTGCTTTGAAATTTCTATGTAACATGATCCTGTCTATAACAACAAATTTAAATGTGGCAGAAGGATGTTCCAAAGTATGTTTGCACAATGCATTTGTAATGCATCTATTTCTGATCGCACTCATGTGCTCACCTATTCTGAGTTTGACTGGCCTCAAAGTCTGTCCAATATAAAATGCAGAACAGGTACACGTGGCCAGATATACCGCCCAGTCTGAACTGCAGTTGGCAAATATCCTAATGTCAAAGACCTGAGAGGTATTTTTGCTTGAAAATTCACTCGTTTTTAGCATATATTTGCAAGCAGAACAGTGGCCGCATGGAAAACAGCCTTTCAATATATCTCCAAATAGAGTAATTTGTTGTGGTATGTGTGGAGTATATCTCTTATAATGGGTGAAATGTGAATTCAAATTTCGTCCCCTTCGGTAAGAGAATGAACATTGATCCGATAATATTCAGTTCAAAATCTCATGTGATAGTAAGATGTCCCAATATTGATTGATGATGTCAATGAAACGATTTGTATTTGCCCCATAAGTGGTTACTAACCTTAAGGGTTGATTACATTGTTGTGCAGAATTTGCCACATTATTTGATTTATATTGCAACAGTTCAGAACGTGATAGCTTATTGGTTATATTCCTAGAAGTGGAAATGTTGTGTGCCTTATAGCCACGATTGATAAATCGTTTAGATAAATCAACACTGAAATGAGAACACTCTTCCACATATCTTTCTGTATATCTATATATTCAGAAATAAAAAAACATATTTGCATTTTCACATAATTGTATATATTATAGGTATTAACTTTGTAATCCATTGCACTACAAACAATATTTAGCAATAAGTCATTTATATAAGACATTGACTTCTTCCAAAATATTATCTGTGTATACAAGATGGCTGAACTCATTTAGCCACCACATCCTAGGCAGTGAGGGTGGGGGTTAAAGTAGCGAGTGAATCATCAGCACTAAGGACACTGAAAAATGTTCTATTTGGTTATTTTGTATACATTTCTCCTTAATACCGTTATATCTTAATATTTATTATGAAGCAAATTAACATAGCCATGACATATTTTTAATGCATCCACGCATACCACAAATGTTTAGTTTACTGTACATTAAACTTCGAGGATGTCACAACTTCATTTCAGTTGTTAAATTTTCATGTCTGTGTGTGTGTGGGGGGTGTACATAGCTTGTCTCATTGAGGTAAATTAGAGCTTAGAGCAGCTTAACAAAATATGAAATGCAAAGTAAAAAGCATTAACTTCAATGAAATATGTATGCAAAGGTTACTGAAAGTACCCATCTCCAAAACAGACAAACTGTAAGCTGCCATACAAATACAACAATTTGAAGGAAGTCATGTTGTCCTTCTAACTCAACTTACAGTGAAAAAGAAGAAAAACTTATATTAACAGATGAATTAAGTACAATGAAAGTATGGACATCTGTACTTTGCTGTTTTATTGCTTAATAAGTAAAAGAATATAACAAGACACAGTAAAATATATTTACAGAAATAAGCATGCATACTAATGAAGTGTGGGAATAATTTCAATGCCTTGCTGATTAGTATAAGGGGGAGTTGTTCACTTGCTTATGAATGTGTGCTACTATAAATGAGTGGACACATTTCACATTGAGTCAAAGATGCAAAGATGCATTTTTTGCATGTTTAGCATGTTTTTCCATATGGGTTGAGTGTGGTAAACAATTTATTAAGTAAAAAGCCTTTTTGTGGTAATTGAAATTATTGGTGAATTTTGTTTAAATGATCTTTTAATAGGGGGATAATTTAGTTAAATGTAAAGGCTGCCCTATGTATGGAACTGCTACAGATAAGGTTAAGGAAAATAATGACTATTGTAATAAATGTTAAGGTACACAATGTGCATTTGATGCAATTCATATTTGTCTTTTACCAAAGATTAAAACTTAAATATAGCAGATCAGTCTGCTTTAAACCAAATGTATGAAGCAACTCAGACAGATGGCAACATTTTCTTACAGTTATGTTTGCTAATAAAGCAACATGGGATTTGGGTAAACATAGTAGGTTGGGTAAATTACCAATTAACTTGATAAATTTTGACAATGAAAGAGATACTCAGTAGGAACAGAATGTATTAAATTATGTTGTTACATAAGGTAGATAAATCTTTTCCTGTAGCAAATTTGACAATAAATCAAGGTACAGGTGAGTCAGGTGATGTATTTAGCATAAATGGTTCTGTGTCACAAATAAATATTTATGGAATAAGATAAAAGAATATTCAACTGATTATTCTTTTTTTTAAGTTTTATTAAAGTTATTACTGAAACATACAATTGTTAACATAAAATTGAATATTTTTGTAATACATTAAATAAAATTCAAGTTTCAAATATAACAAATCCAAAAAAAGACAATGAACTATATACAAAGATGTTCACTGTACTATTAATAAGTAAAACTATTTAGATCAAATGCATATGAGCTAACTAATAAAAACCTGTTATTGATTTTCTAATAAATCAATTATATTCAATTATTTAAATTATATTTTGCTGTGTTCCTAGAGGATCTAGATTTAATTGTTAATGATTCTAATCTGGATACTTCCAAGAGAAGATCTTTAAAGTTTTGAAAAGGAGGAGATTGTGATGATTTCCAATGTCTAGGTATTTCTTTCCTGGCTATGGACAATACAGACCAAAGAAATTAATATTTATTTGGTTTTACACAGGATGGAATTGGTGAATTAAGTAAAACTAATGACTTTGCCAATTGGAAATTATCAGTAAATATTGCCTGTAAGAAATTGTTGATATCATCCAAATATTTTTTTTATATGTGAACATTCATAGAATATATGTGTCCAATCAGCATTCTGTATATCTAAACATCTACAACAAAATATATCTTCTTTAAACATCGAATCTATTTTATGAGGAGTGATGAATGATCTATTTAAAAATCTCCAGATAAACATTCTCCATTTAAGTGATGTAGTAGTTTTACCGGCAGACAAAAGAAAATTTTATTTATCTTTATCTAATGGAGTATTTTTACTAAATTCCGAAAAATATTTCCAATAATTATCAGGGAATTTATCTAAATCTGATTTGATTGTTTTTTATAAATATATATATATATATATATATATATATATATATATATATGACAGATTAATTTTTATTAAATTGTTCTGTTGAGAACAAACGATTAGGTATTGAATGAATTTGGGAATTGAGTTTTTAACTGAAGAAGGTATTAAGTCAAGTTTATTCTTTACATAATTTCTAGCTTCTTGTATATCAAGCCATAATGAAGAATCAAGGCCATTTTCTTCCAATAAAACATTTATGGATTGTAATTAATTATTTTTTACCAGTTGATGTCAGTAAATCAATTGTTTTTGTACAAATGTTGACATTTCTTGAAAATCTGTGGAGAAGATAACCCCCTGTGTATATGCTATAAGGAAAATGAGGAATATCTAATTTTCATAGGATTGATATCTATGTATAACCTTTTTAAAGGATTTTAGAATCATATTTATATAGTTTGATGTAAAATTTTGTGTAGGGCAAAAAGAAAAATGTTCCTTTAGTTTCAATATGAATGTATTATTCAATAATTATAACTTAAAATGATCATCACTATTATTTAGATTTATTGATGATAATAAGTTAATTTCTTTCAATTTAGCTGAGTATTTACTATCTATAAGATACAAAATTGTTTTAATGACTAAAGAAACTGAGTGCATTTCTAAGTTTGGTAAAGCAATGCCTCCATTATCCCAACTAAACATATGGTATGTTAAGGAAATTCTGGATTTAATTGGATACCATAGACAATTTTGTATTTATTATTTATTTATTTTATTTACATTTGTTGACCGGAAGTGTCGGACTGGACGTAGGTCCATTTTCAGCAGACACCCAGGGAGAAAAGCTCCACAGTTAAAATAAACCGACAATAGTTACATTGGATTACATAGCGATTAACAATTTAACATAGCAATTAATTACAAACATATTTACAGATGAAGAACATAGTACATCAGTCGACAACTAGAATCTTTATCTGCGAAGTACATAACAGACATTAACAAATGTTACAGTAAGAAGTTCCTGCTGTATAATAAGAACTAGGCTTATGAGCATCTGAGCTTGCTATAATCAAGGTAGTTAGTGGGGTGGAAAGAAAGGTAGTGGTTGGATGGGGTGGGTGATATTAGAGTGGGAGTTGCAAGGTCATAGCCAGCATGTTTTTAAGTGCGCTTTTAGTAAAGTTTTGAAGTGGGTGCATGATGGTATGGAGGCAATTGTTGGTGGGAGGGAGCTCCCTAATTTGGCTATGGCGCAAAAGAATAGTGCTTCACCAGCAGAGTTATTGGCTTTAGTCATCTGTAAGTGATTTTTGTTGCTGGATCTTAGTGGTCTGGTGGTGTGATAGGGTTGGAGTAGATTTTGGAGGGATGGGACATTTAGTGGATGGTTTACTAGTTTGTGGGCAATTTTACTAATATTTATAATATATATAATAGTATTTTTTACTAATAGTATTAAATGTTTTAATTACTGAAAATGATGAAGGTATAGAAATAGATTGGATTATATATAAAATTTTTGGAAGAAGAATCATCTTTATAATTGATAACTTCTCTTCCATTGAAAATGTTATTTTAGACCATTGAAGTATTAGGTTATCTATTTCTGTTAAACTTACAGTTTTTGGATTTCTTTTAAACTATAAGTAATAATTATTCTTAGATACTTTATTTGTTGGGATTGTAAAACATATTTTTCAAATTAATTGTGTATATTATATTTTTTGTACCACATAATAAAATGTGTGTTTTATTATGATTAAATGTAATACCTGAAGTTTTTTGGAAATAATCTATGTCATTAAATGATTCTTGTATTGTTGGATTTTTGCCACCTAAGGTAATCAAGATATCATCTGAAAACATATGAATCTTTGAAGTTTTGTTAAGACTTATATCAAATCCCTTAATGTTACTATTATCTCTAATCAAGTTGGCCCAGGGCTCCATAACTAATGTAAATAATAGAGGGGATAAAGAACAACTTTGTTTAGTGCCTTTAGTAATAGGAATGGGTAGGGATATGCTAGAGCCTATTTTGATATAAGCTTGTGAGCCTATATATAACTGTGTAAGATTTATAAAATTGCTTGAAAAATTGAGTTCCTGTAAAAGAATAAATAAGTAATTCCAGTTGACAGAGTCAAAAGCACAATTTATGTCTAAGCTGACTATAGTTAAATTATGTTTTAGGCTTTTAGTTGATTCAATTAAAGATATTACTCTTTTAATATTATCATATGTTATGTTTATTATGAAACCTGTTTGGTCTTCATCTACTAAGTTAGGGAGAAATACCTTACGTTTTTTGCATATGTAGACATAAATGTTTTGTAGTCTGTATAAGTTACATTTTGTAGGATCTTTTTAGGTTTTAAGATAGGAGAGATAAACGTATTCTTCCATGAGGGAGGAGTAATATTTTTATCTTGTATAGTGTTAAACACTGAAAGTAATAAAGTTAGGGCTTTTTCAGGAAGCAATTTGCAAATTTCTGGAATAATGCTGTCATTACCAGGTGCTTTATTTTGTTTAAGGGTGTTAATTTGTTCTTGAATATCTTTTAAAGTAATTTGCCTATCTAGAATCTTAGTTTGCTCACTTGTTAATCTATTTTTAGAGTTTTTATTAACAAAAGCTTGAATATCTTTACTTGAATTTATTGATGCGGGGGATTGGTTTAAATTAAGAAAAAAATGTCTGATTTTGATTAATATATTATTCAAATCAGAAACAATTTTTTTTGGGGGGGTGAATATATTTCTTAAATGCGATTGAATTTATTCAATCTTTTTACTTTATTGGATAAAATATTTAGAGATCTTGGTTTAACTGAAAATTAATAAATTTATATTTCTCTAAACATATCTTAGTTTTATGATTAAGAATCTCGAGGTATTTTTTTTAAGATTTTTAGCTCATCCAATTTAGATTTTACTTGTGGGTTATTTAATAATCCAAGATTTAAGGTGTCTATTTTTGTCTGTATCTCTTTTAGTTCTTTATCCCATGAAAGTATTTTTTCTTATACCAGTCAATTACTCTGCCATATAGATATGCCTTCATTGCATCCCAAATAAAAATTTCAGATGTATTATTATTAATGTCGAATTCTAAAAAACTATGAACTTCTTTCAGGATGAAAGTGTTGAAATATTTTAATTTGGTCATATATGCTGGGATTTGCTTTACTGAGCATTGGTGTTAGTATGAATATATAAATCAAACGTTATAGAACTGTGATCTGAGAAGGGGCATGTGATAACTTTAACATTACTTAAAGAATCTATTAAACTATTTGTAATAAAAACTATCTATTGTTGAATATGTGTTGTGCCTGTGTGAAAAAAATGTATAGAATAGCGACGTTGGGTCAGCATAATTATCAATATCTTTTGATAACAAATAATTGGAAAACTCTTTTAACAATTTAGCTGAACTTGAAAATTTTCTTTTACCTTTAAAGGAAGAATCAGAGCTACTAAAGATACAGTTAAAATCACCAGCTAAGATAATATTACCCTTAGAGAATTGAATACTATGATCAATATGTTGTTGTTCTGATGTCTGTTCAAAGCCAGGAATTCAATACATATTTATTAGAGTGAATATTAAATTATTAAATTGTATGATAATAGAAGCTCCCATACCTTTATTATCTTTGTATGTGTCTAAAATTTTGGGCTGTGGTAATTTGTTATTCCACAATACTGCTACACCTCTTTTTTTTTTGTGAATGTTCAGAACTCACAAGAATTGAAAAAGTTTTAGATTCTAATTTGGAAATGTCATCTTCTATTAAATGAGTTTCTTGGAGAAAAAAATAATTGTGAATCATGCAATTGTAAATACTTATTCAAATATCTTCTCTTGTTAGAGTTATTAAGACCATTTATATTAAGAGAAATACAATACAGTGATGTCATGTTGTTAGTTTGTTGAATTGTAATGTATGTTGGCTAAGATACCTATTACTTTTTTGTTTGTAAATTAAAAAAATAAAAAGAATGGAATACAGCATATTATATAGTATACTATAAAGAAAAATTATTTTAGGCTACAAATATTTAAATAACATTCAACTAATCTTATTTTTGTGAACAACTGAAGAATTATCAAGAAATTGTAGCAGAAACAATTAATAAGAAATCCTTTTAAAACCTATCTGGAGTTATAAACTCCTAATTTGAGTGACATTAATCATTCCTACTAGCAGCAAGTTTCTATCATGCACTGCCTAACATATATACTGTTTCATCGCTTTTAAACAGGGCTTTATAATATACATGTAATTCAACTATTCAAAAATATTGTAATTACTAAATCACTGGTAAGCTTATTTACTTATTGATTTGTATGTAATCAGTGTATTACTACAAACACTTCTTAAACATCTCACACTAATATATATATATTTTAACTAAACTAAATGAAGTGATTGTTTAAAATTATATTTAACCCGACTAAAAATAGTGAACAATATGAAACTAAACAGAGTTACTGTGATATATGCAGATACAATAGAAATCACAGTTGTATATTCCTTCATAATAAAAAATTATTGCCTAGGAGTGTCCAAAATATTCTTTCTTACACTAAAAACATTTTTAAAAACTCAAAATTCATGAATCAAATTTAAATATACCCCTACAAGTATGAAGTAAAAAGATATGTTTATGTACTTAAATATGAAACATTGATCTATTTACCCCACCAATGCATTTGTAAACAAAATTGAGACTCTCAATTACAAGGTACATCATTGTAACATAACAGCTTTTGATTAAAATGAAAGGAATATGTGGTATATAATATAGGACCAAAAATTTGAAAAAAAGACCTCTATTTTTAACTAAACATAGTATGATTTAGTATGGTTGCAACAGCACACATAAATCAAATAATATTAATTTTTACAACTAAACTGTTAAAACAAAACTAATGCTTTAAACTTGTATCATGACATAGTAATAAAACAGGACCCATAACCAGTATATTGATTATAGTTCAATTATGGGCCAGTAAAACCAGCTTACTGTTTTTAGAAATGTTTCTGAGCTACTCATTCATTAGATACCCATGCAAAGTCTGTGAGACAAGTCTAAAATGAATGTCTTTGTAGATATTAGCAAGATTTATTAAGGTTAACCTTTAGTGTGTTACTTCTGCTAAGCAGAAATAAGAAGATAGTATATAGTGTAATGTACAGGAAGTGACATAAGTTCCAATAGCATTGTATTTACTAGAATATAAAGAAGTTATTAATGTGAATAATGTTTCAGTATATTTAAATTTAGAAGATAGAGAATTGTTGAAAAGTATATTTCTTTTTAAAGTAGCATAATGTGCCCAAATATAATGTAAATTAGCTTTTACTAGTCATATTTAATCCTTTCTGCGATAATCATGTACTAAACAGAAGTTAGTATCAAACGTAACAAATTCTGATACTGTTTATATTGTTATTTAACTGTACAGCACATAAACATCTCAGTGGTAAAAAGAAATAAGAAAAAACACAAAAAAAAAACAAACTTTTAAGCATGTCTGAAAGGCTTTATAAAATGTTTACTTTCTTTTTCTGAAAAATGCAGTGTCATCAGTGATGTCATGCAGCTCTTGCAATTGTTTGAAGAAGTGTGCAGTTACATTCCCAAAGAAGAAAAAAAAAAACAGCTTCAGTTTTTTCAGTGGAAAACTGTGAGCTTTCTTTTCTTCAGATGAAGGTTTATAGTGGCTCGAGAGCTACACAAGATGTTCCAGCAACAGTCAAAGCTCTCAACAAATGTCAGGGAAGACAACAGGTGAAAAGAAACCCAAAATAAAAAAAAAGGCAAACTCGGATCCCTGAATCCTAGGGTCTGCTACATGCCCAAAGCCACCAACGAGCAATGCCAACAAAATACAGGCTACACCAGCCAATAATTCATGAAACAAAGCCATCATGCTCAAATACCCAATGAGAACCACAAGGGCATACAAAAAATGAAACGGAGAGCAAGAAAAAAAATGTATCTACATAGCAAAGATGCATAGTTAACTATACTAAGCAACAACCCGAAGGAATTAAAGATATCTCAAAATATCCCCCTTCTATAAAGATACTCTAAAACATATTTAAAATAAATTATTTATAATTATAAGGGATTTTTTTTATAAAAAAGTAAAGAAATGTGATAAAGGAAGTTTAAACTCGTTTAATAAGCATTTTAGCAGTATTTAAAGAAACAAACTAGAACCGGAATACTAAACAAATGTTTTAAACAAAAACAGCTTCTAAACTTCTATAAGTAATATAATTATATCCCTGAGCAGATTATATATTCAAAAGATTAAGCTAAAGTGGGGCAGTAATCTAATACTTTAAAAAATATTATTGTATACTTTGTTTCCTTTACCTCTCCCTTCCCCATTATTTCCATTATTTTCTTTTATTTAAACTAAACAGAGTAGAATGTTGTTAAAGATTACTTGTGTAAAAAAAAAAATATATATATATATATATATATATATATATATATATATATATATATATATGTATATGTATATTAAATTATAACCCCCCCCAAAATATCTAATATAAAGAAAACTAATATTAATAAAAGGGAAATATTATATACTGACTACTTCTAATTATTAAATGTAACCAAGTAATTAAATAATATATAAATATAAGTTATAAATAGTATATGTTAAAGAAAGGCACACACCTGTTGAACTGTTTTCAAATCCCATGACTTCTGAGTCATAATAAAAAGGAAAAAGTTATATGAAAGAAGATATAAAGTTCATTATGTAGGAAAAACAAAAAGGGGATTATTTTTTAAGTTTCTTCTTGTGTTCAATTGTTTTCCAATTACCATTTCCAGCAATTCTTTTGAGACTTGCACTTGCCCAGTCCATTTCATCCATTGTATCCAATATTTTATTAGATTTAAAGTAGTTGATGGCAACATCAAGTTCTTCAAATATCTTTGGACCCTCTTGAAGGAAGATTTTCAGCCTTGCAGGGAAAAGCAAGTGTGATTTTATTTGTGCTTTTTTCAGTTCTTTGAGCAATGGAAGGAACAGTTTCCTTTTTGAAATAACAGATGGAGAATAGTCATTATCAAAACGAATGATGCTGTCCTTGTATTTCATAGGTGTCCTAGACCAAGCCATCTTCAAAACTATTTCTTTATGATGAGATGATAAAAATTTAACTATAACTGACTTTGTAGAAATGCATTTGGTATTCTTTAAGGAAGACCAGGACCTGTGAGCTCTTTCTATACCAAAAGAAAGTGCTTCAGGTAGTTGTAAGATTGTAAGATTTATGGTAGCCATGAAGACAAAAACATTTCCAAGTTATTTTCTTCCAAGTTATTTGGTAAACCAAAGATCCTGATGTTATTTCTTCAAGATCTATTTTCTAGATCATCTATTTTAGTTAATAGCAAGGTATTCTGTTTTAGAAGAAATTACAGGTTAAAGTCATTTTGTCGTATTCTGCTATGCATGTCATTTAAGGAAGTTTCAATACCTGTAATCCAGATGTATTGTCTCCATTTGTTGCAGAGTAGTTTCTTTAAAGCTATCTATTTTCATGTCCATTCTGTCAAATTTTGTTGATAGTTCCTGTATGGTAGTTAAAAGAGTTTGAAACTCTTTCTTTAATACAGAGTCCTGATGAAAGGATTTAGTAAAGCTCATGCTGAAGTCAGATGCCTGAAACTTGTCTTTTGTAATTTTTGACAGGAAAAGTTGTAAATAATTAAAATATTTTTTATATTAACTAACTAAACTATGAAGAGACAGCAAATATATAAAAAAATACTATTTAGTTAGTTATACTTACAAATTCCTGTTATAAAAGAAATAACAAGGCAGAGCAAAGAGAAACTGCTGCTACTCAAGGCTCATGCTAAGCCACGCCCCCAATCAATGAGTCTTGAAGACAGTTTCTTAAGAAGTGTTGTCATAGGGATGTAGGTGAAAATCATTATACACTAATGGTAAACAATGATTCTGTTGTTTATGATTCAGATGGTAATATAGCTAAAGTATAACACCAATGTCTACAATCATGTTTTAATAATTGGGGATGCATTATTATGAACTGTGAGGAATATTATTCTGAGAATAAATTGAAAACAGGTCAGTGTCTTATCTTTACAGGGTAGCAATATGTCAAATATAAACAACAGTAGCAAATGCATGTTCACAAAAGGAATGAGATATGACCTTGTCATTGTTGTGTATGGATGTGATGATGTAGGCAGAATAAATAATGATGCCAGGAATTACATTATTGATTTGAGTAAATATTTCAAATTTAGGCTGGTTTTCAGTGATCTCCAATTCCATGTTTACAGGGTGAGATTAAATGAAGTCTTTCATAAATTAGATAAGGTGCAAATCTTTACATAATTCAGTTCAAGTAATCTATTTATAGGAACTCTTTGATGAAAACTGCTATTCTTTAGTAAGGACAGGTCGTACTTATGTAATTTAGGTTATTGGACTAAATTAGAGACAAGTCATTGTTGTAACTGCTAATAATATGGCACACTTCAAATATCTTCATAGGATCATAGGAAGTTACTAGGCTAATGGCTCTAGGGCCCTTACAAGCCTAGCCAAGTTCTACCATTATTTCCACAATCAGAACATATTGCCTCTGTCCAAGAGGGACACAGCTGGAACCCCCGGGGTGAATTTATGGTTACCCATCCAATTGTCCAAGTTACATTTGAAGAGGGGCAATGAGGTGCTCTGTTGGACAAGAAGTGGGAGTCTGTTCCAGGTGTGCTAACCTCTGGGAGACAAATCTGTCCATCCAGCAGGTTCTATTAATGTCACATACCAGTTTGAGGTCTTTAGAGTGAGAAACTCGTGTACCATTTGGCTTGCGGATATGCAGCATTTCCAATAAAGCAGGGTCAGAGATTGCCTTAAATGCAAGACAGAGATCATCTCTGAGTAGTTTGTATGAAACAAAAAAAAGTGACAGTAATTTAAGATGATCCACATAGGACAGATGCTGACGACCTTGAATTTTCCTTGTGAGGAACGTCTGTGGTCTCTCCAGTTGCTGCAAGTACTTGGAAAGGTACATACCAAAAGGGGTGTTGTACTCAATTATTAGCCTGTTGAGGGAAGAGTAGAGGGAGGTTACAACTTATTTTGTCTGGAGACAATCCCCTTACTTATGAGATGAGCAATATAGAATGTTCTTCTTACCACTGTGGAAATGTGGTGATCAAAGATAAGGTTGCTGTCAACCTGTGTGCACAGGTCTCTCACCATAGAGTGCATACTTAGGGTTTTGCTGTAGATGTGTTTGTTTGTAGGAACATCGCTCTTACCAAATGGGATGATAATACAATTTATGCATTGAGTTTAAGGCCGTGACATTGGCAACAATCATATTTTTTGTGAAAGACCTTCTTGTAGAATGTTGACATTGTTTGGAGATCCAATGACCACTCCCAGTTTGCAGTCATCAGCAAACTTTGTCAGCCACTGACCTTTAGTTTTTGCATGTACTTCAGAGAAATAGATTCCAAACAGTAGAGGTCCCAGGACTGATCCTTCTGTTAAATGCTCACAATTTAAATAATAGGTTAGGAAAGTTAGAGGCCTGTATATTTGAAAATAGGAGTGAAGTGCTACCGATTACAGAAACTTGGTTCATTTGCAATAATAAATAGTAATGTCAGTTCTCAAGGCATCACTTTAAGAACTGATAGGAGAGGAGGTGGTGTCTATCTATGTAACCAGTAAGCATGATTCTGTCAAAAATGGAATGATATGGTCTCCAAACTTGTTATAGTGTGTATCGATGTTGGGAGCACTAAAATGGATATAATAATTTACTGGTCTCCTATATTTCCAGAGCACCTTTTAAATGTTATTAGGAAAACTTTTCTGGATAACGTAGTTTTAACTGCTGTGTACCTAAATCCTCCTAATGTTGACTGGGTAGCTCCTGTTACATCATCAAGCGCATTAAACTATTTGATAATCGAAAGTCTGACAAATGGTTATACTCTAGTATTGAATGAATCAACTAGAGGAACCATCTTATAGGATCTTGTTTGGATCTCTAAAATATTAAATCAGGATGATTGTAACATAGGCCCTGAGCTGGGAAGCTCTGACCATTTAAGTATAAGCTTTAGGGCAGTTTTCCATGTTCTAAGTTGGTTAAGCATTACAAAATAGTAAACAGATGTGTCAATTGAACCTAGTTTAGGAGGCTATTGAAGCCTGAAACTGTTATTCTAGTTTTGAAAATAAAAATGCTAGTAACAACTGGGATAATGTTTTTTTACAATTCTGTAAATAATTTGATAAGAGTATAATGTCCCATTTGCAGTGACAACACCCTGTAGGGGTGACAGACATTCATGGTGGAGTTTGGAGTTATCTAAAATCAGAAGGAAAAAGATAAGTTTGTGGATAAGATAAAAAAAAAATCCCCTTTGGTTTCGAATAGGAATGATTATAATAAATTCAGAAAAATGTACCTCATAACTATTAATGGGGTAATATCTAATTATGAGGTGTACTTAACTAATCTGAAAGATAACACCATTTTCTTAAATAGCTAAGATACTGTAGTCTTGCTGAATTTTCCAGTATACCATTGAAAGATGGGTCTAAAATAATCACACACTCAAATGTATTAATGAACTTAACCAATCACTGCACTATTAATGAACTGGTTTGCAGATGGTTTGTTTAATAATTGTTCCCAAGGGATCTTGGGAAATGATTTATCCATACTAATTAGAGACACTTGTCCCAATATTAATTAGGAAATGGTAAATCAAGCCTTATCTAAAGATAAGACCAGATGGTCTTAATGGACATTTCTTAAAATGAATCCCTGAAATGTTGATTCCATGTTTAACTTATTTGTTCCAAAAATCATTCAATGAAGCATTTATTCCTGAACTAAGGAAGGAAGCAATCATAATTCCTGTTTTGAAAAGTGAACCAGGATATATGGTATAGAATTAATAACCTATTATTTTGAGATGCATACAGGGTAAGTGCTTTGAGAGGACACTGTGGCTTTTATATGAGCAAGTTCTGGTTTGGACTTTAGCTCTGATATATATCAACATGGATTCCTTTTAGGGAGATCTTGTGTCACTAATTTGATCATTTCTTTTTGTGGCAGATTGTTAGCTCACTGGATAATTCACTAGCTACTGATGTTTTGTTTTTGAATCTGGCTAAAGTGTTTGACACCATCTCCCATATAACAGTTATAACATCTTTAATGAGAACAGATAACTATGGCTGTGTAGACAAAAGGGTATTCTATCTGCTACTGGGTAGAACACAGACAGTGAGTATTAAATATGTCTACTCCAAGTATAGACTGATGGCCAGGGGAGTACCTCAGGGTTCAATATTACACCACTGTTATCTGATCTAGTAATTTCTAATAATGTCCAAAATCTAACTCTGCATGATTAAGTAAGTTTGCTAATGATATCAGGATGGGGTGGACAGTAACTAAAACTAGTGACTGGTATCTATTGCAATCTGATTTGGATAACCTATATGAATGTATAACAACTAAAGTATGAGGCTGAAAATGTACCATTTTGCATTTGGGCATAATTATAATCAATATCCATATGCCCTGGACAATCAGATTTGTGTTTCTTCTGAGGTAATGAGAGATCTAGGTGAGATGATAGATACAAATCTCAACTTTGAAGTTAACATGACAACCATTATCAGGAAATGTCATGGTCTTATGAGGAATGTCCTTCAATGTTTCTCAAGCAGAAATAGGTGTTACTAAAGATCTATTTAATAAGTAAAATATCTATTATTGAATATGGGGAGCTTTTATAAGCATTAAATGTTTAACAGCTGCAGAAGTTGGAACAGGTTCAGAAAACTTTCACCAGATAGATCGCTATCATAACCTTTCTTATAAAGAAGGACTGATATATTTGCCTTTGTATTCTTTGTCTTACCAGTCTCTAAGACATGATGTTATTATGATATATAGATGCCTTAAAGACAAATTATCGGCTACCATTTTAGATATTGATTTTATTGATCATGGTATTAATACAAGGGATAATAATTTAGATGTAAGAATTCCTATTTCCAGTTCGAAGTTAGAGAGATCTTTCTTTCATATTAGGGCAGGGAGGATTTGGAATTCGTCACCTAGACAAGTAAGATTAGCAAATGATTTATCAATATTTTAATGGGCATTAAATACCTATTGTTCTAAAATGTTATATTCTCCAGTGATGTCTATTAGGCAAGCCTTAAATTGGCTGATGTTGGTCCTAAGTTTGTTAGTTTATTCATTGAGCCTTTGAACAATTAAATGTAATCATGTAAGAAATATTTTAAACACACATCCGTGGCAGGTAAGCAACCACCCTATAAGTCTTCTCTATGCAGCGGAAGTGGAGATCGCGTACAATAAAGCTCAGAAGGAAAGTTGAATTATGAGTGTGTATAAGGGTGTTCATGAGTATGGAAAGAAAAAAAAATATTTCCATTCTAAAAAAACTGTTAAATAATAAATACCTTTGTTAATATGTTTTGCTTTTTTTGCAATTATAAATGCAGAAGCAAATCATGCAGGAAGACAAAAATAGCAGTAAAGTGCTTTCAGTGCACAATTACAGCACAATCCGTATCAGTCAGAAATTTCAAATGTATAACCATTTGTTATGTTACACCACCATATCTCCTTAGTACAAGTAGGCCGCAAATGTAAAAATCAGCACCACTTAAAATCTTTATATTAATTATTCACAGGTTTCCTGTGCATTTCATGATTTTTTTAAATACAGAATTAATAAAAGTAATCAAACTAAGCCAGGTACTCAACCTAAAGTCCACCTTCAAAGTTACCCTCCCTTCACTTAACCTTTCTGTACCCTAATCTAACACATATAACTTTATATCTCTATCACTAAGAAACCTTATTGTATATGCTTCCACAAATGTCATGTTTACTCTTCTTCTATGAACTGTCACTCCACCTTTTACCTGCTTTCTCTCCGCCAAAATGTCTAGTTCCCAGATAACTACCACTACCACTATTTTCTGTAATGCAGGTATATACAAGGTCTCTACCTCAGTCTATCTAATGTTGCATATAACTACTTCTCTTCATAAGTTCTACCTCTTGCTAAATTCCTTGCTGCCTTTGCTGCTCTTCCCTGTACCTCCAACCGTTAAGCAAATTATATAATACATCCATTGTCTGTCTGAGTAATTCCTCTGTAACCAACTACCCCATGAAAAAAATGTATTTCCTTAAATTCATAGGCTACTCTATGTTATTCAATGTGTTCTAGATGTATTTATGTAATTGTATTTTTATGTAACCTCAATGTTTTTTACAAAATGTCTTTTTGTCTTTAAATGTACTTGTCAGAACTTCTTAGTAAACAACGAGAAATAAATAAAAAATAAATCACTGTTAATAAATATTGCGTTGATATATTGCATCATGAGTTAATTTATTGTCTCCATTTCTTGTTTGTCTCTGTACCTTTCCTCTCTGACTTTTTTTTTCATATGGTAATTATGCATAAGTTTTTTTCCTTTCTGTCCCATTTATGTTCAATGGTCTACAGGTCCAGAAACCCTAAAAGCTCCTCCTCAAGGGAACGCTCATCCTCTGCCCATCCAGGGACATCCTAACAGGATCAAGGCAGTGGCACCAGTCCTTTAGGCAGCCTGGCATGGCAAAGCCTGGCAAGTAAAAAGACCATGGACTTCAGGAATTGGTTGAGGATGTGGTAGAGCAGGTAGTGGAGATGTATCTTCAGCTAGTCAAGGATGTTCTCCAGTGGGTTCAAGTTTCACTGCCCTGATCTGTGGTAATCACTGAGCCACCACAGGTCTCCACCCTCCCAACGTCAACACCATCAGGTAGTAGAAAAGTTTGAGGTACTGCAGACTGGGTGTCTTCCTATGGCCAACTTCTCTTTACCTCTTTCTTTTCCCCAATTCCTTCTACTACATCACCTAACCAACTTCCCAATCAAACTACTTCTTACTTCTTTGAAAAATAGGGGGGCTATCCCAAATCAAAAATATAGTACCTCTCCTCTCCTATGTTCCCCAGCACAACCTTCTGAATGAGCTCCTTCTGTGTTTCTTGTTTATTATGACTCCATTTTTAATTTTTTTCACTCTTCTGTAAAGTCTACTCTTCTCTCGTTCATAGTAACAAATATGGTGTCCACTTAAGGATATATGTATATAAAATATATAAAATCTCTTTGTATTTTTTTAAAAGTTATAGAAAATAACTGCACTCTATACCTCTTGCCTTAACTAATTACACAAGCAGTTATGATTTCAAGTAGTACTTCTCATACTCTTAGGGATGAAATTCACTAATTTTATGCATTGAATGAAATTGGGTGTTTCCTTGTAAAGGCTTTTGTATTGCCGCAGTCATTCTAAATAACCTGCGGTAAGTGTATTTGCATATAGGCATAGCAGAGCTTGTTGCAAATAACCACTGCATCCCTGTGAAGCTCAGGACAATAAATACCACCCCCATTGATGTGTTTTCTATAGCTGTTTGAAATGACAAATTTCAGTCAGTAATGAGAGAGTGAAGCTGTGTATTTTCACTACCTGAAAGTGGGTGCTATAAGAAATGGTTACATAATGCCGAAGGCACTGCTTGTTAAAAATGGATTAAATAAGAGCAGTGCAACCAATCCATGATTACAGTCACACTACATTACGTGCTGCAATGATATAGATAGCACATATTCATCTTGTTCTGATGACCCTTTATCCATGACCAAGAGATGGAGAAGCAAAGCTATGTAACAAGCTAGAGTATTGATGCTACCTTGCATGACATTCCTGTTGTGCTTGTGTCAGTAACACAGTGTGTGTTTACAACAATCCATATGTTCTTGCACTTGAGGTACATACTGTATGGCAGGTGGAGTGCACTTTCTAGAAGAATGTATTGCACTGATACTTTACTCTCAACAACTGTCTCTTAGTATCTAATCAAATTAACGCTGGACTCCTTAGTGGTTTCTTGAACCATGTAAAATGCTAGGATAGCATAGCCAGGTATAAGATGTAATATCTACCTATAAGGAAGTAACCAGTAGCTGATAGCCTAGTACCTACCTATGAACCTATATGTCAAGCAGAGTTCTTCACTATCACTCTTCAAGAAAAATCTTGATGAATGGATGGGTAATAGGAAGTTCACCCTAGGAACCACTTCTGTGGCCCTGCTCAACAGGGGCACAGGTAAATAGCATCTTTGGATGGCAAAAGCCAGGGAACCTTGTTGGCTAGGCTTACAGAGGCCCTTGAGTTGATAGCCTAGTACCTACCTATGAACCTATGAACCAGTAAGTGGACCAGATCAAGGAAAAACCTGGCAGAAAAGAATGCTGTGCCCACACAACTGTAGTAACAAAAAAGACATATCTGTCAGGAAAAAAGGGAAAGTGAAATAAACACCTATACATCTCCTTGCAATACATACTGGATAACGTGAAGATGTGGCAACCCAAGGGAAACCCATTGTTATGTGATCATAAATCTGTCGGAAGTACAGTGACAAATGGAACAAATCTATTAGTGATGGTTAATGATGGGAATGTGAAGATTCCATTGCTTATCACTGGACACTGAGCAAATGGACATACTGCTGGTTCAGTTTAATGTAAGTGGGATTACACAACATCAGTTTAACAAATCACTATAACTGGCAGGACTGTGGTTTCATTATAGAACTGCTGATAATGATGTTTTGATGTTATACACAACACAGGCAAAACATAGTAATCCATCCTTCACAAGAAGTTTTGTTTTGATGAAGCATTAACATTCAGAATACCACACATGAAATGGGTAGCAATCCAGCAATATAAGTGAGAGAACATACTGTACTGAGACAAAGTCCAAATTCACGAACATACGTTTTTGTATATATTGCTGCAGTCACACAGTAAACGCTGCATGTTGAGTGCAGCTATAACATGACTGCATTCACAAAAGGAAAACCAGTTTCTACAAGGACAATAATTTCCTAAGCCTACAATATTTTCAGTTAAAATGAACACAAACAGGAAGGATGTCATTTTTATGTTTTTTACAAGTTCTTTGAACTAAGAGCTGTCAGGTACATGTGATCAGGTAAGGTTTTTGCAATGGACTGACCCTATGAAGAATGTGGGGAGGGTCAATAGCTGCAAGATTAGATAAACTGATAGAAAACCTTGTGATTTAGCTAGTTCATTTTACTGAATCTTCAAAACTACCCACAGGTCAGAATAATGTATGGAGTAAAAATGACAGCAGTCTGACTCCAAATGCTCGATAATAAACCAGTGACTCACACTACTGCTATTCTGCCTTATGTCGAGCATAGTTAATAGAAAGAGCATTTGAAATGGATGCTGGGAAAGTGACAGAGAAGTTGTAATAAGATCACATTAATACAGCAGGCCACTTGATAACTATTTTGCGGAAAAATATTAAACTATATAAGAAGTTCTTAGACTGATTTAGATGCATTAATATATTACAGGATGCCAACATACAATATAAATATTTCTCTAGTTTGAAGAAAGAGGTATTCTTTAAGGAAGAAAAAATACAAATTTTGCTCTGACCAGTTTGGCAAGCATGCATAGGAAACGAGTCATGCAATGTGAAAACTGTGTTTTCATTCTAAGCGATTTACTCAGAATTTAACTCTCTGATGGGAAATGAGGTGTCGCATGCAGGAAGACTTTGTGAATGAATTTTAGGGTGGTAGTCATAGTCATTTACACAAATGTAATAGGAGTAAGAGAGTAGCAAAGACACAATTCATAGAAACCATTTACACTAATGTGCAAGGCCTGAAAAATAATGAGATGCAAATGAGAAATGTTGTAAAGTGTAGTATGCTAATGAGGCAGATTTGCAGTTCATAGTCTGACTTCCCTGCTGTATGCACTTCCATTGTTTAATGCGGTGCTTCGACTTTGATATTGGAGTTGCAATCTGCAAACTTGTTTGGCCAAGTATGCACAAGCACTTCCCTGATACACAAATCAATTATTTCCTCCAGCTACCCCTTCATTAATTTGTACTAAGTACAGACAAGAACTAAAATGACACAATATATTATTTTGCTCAGCGATCACTTCAGCAGTTTGACCATCTATGTACAAGCCCTTCCCTGACACAAAAATGAATTATTTCCCCCAGCAACCCCTTCAGTAACATGCCCCAAGTATGCACAAGCACTAAAATGAAGAGCATCCACACAAATGACCCTTTCAGTAACTTGCCCCAGTATTCACAAACACCAAAATGAAACATTCAGTCTAGAGACTCCTTCGGTAATGCGTCCTGTTATGCACAAGCACTAAAATGAAACATTTCCCCAAGTGACCCCTTCAGTAGTATATCGAGGTATGCACAAACACTAAAATGAAACATTTCCCCAGGTGACCTCTTCAATAAAATGTCCAGGTATGCACAAGTATCAAAACAAAACATTTACCCAAGCGACCCCTCCAGTAAAAATGTCCATGTATGCAGAAGCACCAACTCAGCTCCCCTCACATCTCTGTATTCTGACTGAAACGTTTTGCCTTCTAATGTAACTTCAAGGTGATTTATACAGTTTGAATGCAAATAAGTTAATTATAGATTCATGTTTATGAGTCAGACTTATGCACATATGTGTAAACCTCCTTAACAGTGTAGTAAGTGTCCCCCTATTGCTTATGCATTAATCACTTTATGCAATTCCAATGGGGGGGGGGGGTGCATTCACATAAAGTTTTGTGCATTTCCATAGTTATCCTGACAACCTGGGATTTGCATAATCTCATAGCATTACTTATTGCGGATCACCACTATGAAAACGCAAAGCCCCTGATTATGAATATTGTCCTTAGTTATATCCCTGTGGTTCTCGGCTTTAGGATAGGAGAGGAGAGGTGGCAGTCTACATGAGATGACCGGTATTTAGTTAGTCACACTAGTTCAGAATCAAAAAGTATATACCGGAGGTCACCATCATCTATAAATTCTGGAAATAAACAACTACCCTTCTACCTAACTCAGTAATATGTAGTGTATTATTAATAACTTTCCAAGAACAGTTTTACCACTTTATTTTTTATTTGTGTGAAGTGTTATGGAGTCACTGACTGATATGAATTTAGTTTACTGCAGTCTATGAAAAGGTTACAAAAAGACAGAAAGGGTTCACCGGAATCTGTCGAATGACAGAAGAAAGAAAGTAGGAAAAAATAAACAGAAAGAGGAAGGAAGAAAGAAAGATAAAAAACATAAAAAGGAAATAAAATAAGGCAAAGGGCAAAAGAATAGAGAGAGGGGAGAAAGCAAGGAAGGAAGATAAAGAAAACTGAGAACGTCACGGGAGACTCCTCATGTGGCTTATATAATTCATTCAGCTTTTGCCATATTTTCTGTGAATGTTTGGTGCATTTGATGTTTCCACTATGACTATTCTTTTTTCATTTGAACAAGATTACAACCAAAAAAAAAACATTTGGAATACTGCAAAGAAGAAAAACAGAAAGTGAAGCATTTCTTTGCAGGGATGCCACCCCCCTATTCCTCCTATGCTGGGTAGATACTCTTCTACCCTCCAAAGTTATATAAACCAATTCCATGATTGCACAAAAGCAAAAATAAAAAAGTGAGGAAGATGTTAAAAACAAAGCAGTGACTGCTGCTGCCACTGCATACATTAAATGCACCAACAGTGATTTCCTATGGAAACCAGTAACTGAGGAGCTCATCATCACAGAGTCCATACTTACCACGTCACATGCTTACAAGTTCAAGCTCAACAAGATGAAGAGATGTTGTATTTATCTGCATCACTATTAAAAGTCTGATATACTGATGTGGGTTCCAGCTGCACAGCAGATTAGGTTTCCTCCTGCATTGTGATTTCTTGGCTGCCATTATAAACAATTCATTCAACATTTTCCATACACTGGTGTATACTTTTCTTGGTGGGACAATGCATAAACAAAAGATCCTCGACTGTTTTTTAACATTATTCTTGTGTTTGCCCTCTATTGATTCCAGCTGGGGGAAACAATGTATCCTTCTCCCAACACATTCGCAAGTAAGGTTGGGTATGCTGTGGGTGTCATTATTATCAGGATTGCAGTTTTCTTGTTTGCCGGCAATAAGAAGCCTTGTTGAAATCCACAGGAATTGTCTCTTTATATATGTTGACTGAGCTTTCTGCTAAACCTCACTATTGTCACCACCAAAGACAGAGATTATTATTGCATTACAAAGGCCGAACAAATGAAAATAGCTGTAGAACAATAATCTTCATGGAGACATTCTGACAAAAGCAGAATTCCCCTAGTTGTAGGTAACTCTCGGAACAGAGTTATTACACATTTTTTCTGAGGTCCCAATTACCTAGAACTGAAGGTCATCTCTCCCCCACCCACTGATCCTCATATTCATCAATGCTGCTATAAACAGTATGAAACAGAAGACCACACTGGCAATTCTGGGATCTGGGATGGTGAAGGTTGTGCTGCTGTAAATGTACCTCTTTACCACCTGTCCAGTAGAAGCCTTGTCATCCAATAGCTGCATTTCTAAGGTATACTAAGGTACCATTAACAATGTGTACCACATCT
This sequence comes from Protopterus annectens, assembly GCF_019279795.1. Classification (NCBI taxonomy): domain Eukaryota; kingdom Metazoa; phylum Chordata; order Ceratodontiformes; family Protopteridae; genus Protopterus; species Protopterus annectens. The sequence goes on along the minus strand of NC_056737.1, from coordinate 1,496,272,196 downwards.
ATGACCTGGCTATAAGGCTTAATAGTACTCCCAGCCATAATACATAACAAAAAGACAATTTAAAACATATGTTTGCTTACATGTGAAATTATGTATCAATTTATGCATTCATTTGTAAAATGCAAACTATGATATAGGGCCTTAAGTACTGATTTGTTAAATCTATAGCTTACTGGAATTAAATCCTTTTTTCCCCTTCCACTTAATATAACAGCTAATTGGCACTCAATGCATTAAGTTTATAAATGGGACAAATATCTGCACTATAACTAGAACTACATTGTTATTCATCAGTCATATTACCAAATACTTCTTCTTGATGTAAATTAAACTAATTTAATGTATTTAATTAAAAAATAACATTTTTGTTTAATCTTTCTTTTTGTCTTGCTGAAATAACCATATAGTAACCACATAGAGTTTCAGTACAGATGCATTGTCATGTTTGTTTATTTATTTTAATTGTGACCAAATCTATTCCTTCTTAGGAAATTTTGCACTTTTTGGATAAGTCATGTAATGAATCATTTGGTATAGCAAGGGGGACTTATCTTCCTGTTTTTAATGCATTTGTTATGTTCTATAGTTCACAAAGATTGAAGAAGGGCTGCAAAGCAGCACGCTGTGTGTTGATTGTGGGAAGTTTAACCATCATGCTGTATTTTACAGTACTGCTGCTGCACCACGGCTGACTAGGGATACTTGAGCCCTGCTAAAGTCTAGGGACAAAGCCTGGAAACAATGGAAAAAGGAAAACTCTATCCAAGCCAGGCAAACCTATTAACAACTCAGGAATCAGGCCAAAAAGCAAACAATTCTTGACAAGCAAAATTACGTCCTAGGTAACCAAAACAAATACACAAAAGACTCCCCAAAATTTTGGCAAGCCATAAACTCCCTACTAAAACCAGGCAAATCAACTCTCACTCCCACCCCCACCAATAATAGTAATGACATTGCCTCCCAGTTCAATCATCACTTCATAGAACCTATCCAGTCTTTATCCACACAATTATAAAGAAACAATCCCTCAACCACCACTAACAATAGTCCAAATAACCTGCCCTCTCTTATTCTCTCACCAGCCCCCACCTCCACAACCAGAAAAACTACTCCTAAGACTTAAACCTACAACCCTAGCAGCTGATAATCTACCCATCAGCACCCTAAAAATGGCAGCTGATTCCATATCCTACCCTGTTTCAATCCAGATTAACCGATCTATCCAGGAAGCACATGTCCTGCTACTCTGGAAAATCTCTTATGTCATTCCCCTCCACAAAGGTGCCAGTTCCTATGACTTCTCTAGCTATCACCCCATAGCCACCCTGTCCCCCTTATCTAAACTACTTGAGAAGTGTATACACTCCCAAGTAATGCAATTCCTGACCACAAATAACGTTCTCTCTCCCGCTCAATATGGCTTTCGCCCACACCATAGCACAACCACTGCTCTCCTCTCCTTTACTAATCTGGGGAACCAATACAGAAATGAGAACAATTATGCAATTGCAATCTTTTTAGACCTGCCCAAAGCTTTTGATATGGTCTCACACCCAGTACTACTATAATCTCTGGCCTCCCTCTCCTTTGCACCAACTACTATCTCCTAGTTCAAAAACTACTTGTCAAATAGACAACAATCTGTCCAATGGCGAGGTAAGCTATCACCACTACTCCCTACTACCAAAGGTGTACCACAGGGCTTAGTCTTAGGCCCACATCTTTTCTCTATTTTTACAAACAATCTGCACACTTCCGCCCTGCATGCCTCACTTATACAGTATGCAGATAAATCAACACTTATCTGCTCTTGTCATATAGACAACAATCTGTTCAATGGCGATGTAAGCTATCACCACTACTCCCTACTACCATAGGTGTACCACAGGGCTCAGTCTTAGGCCCACATCTTTTCTCTATTTTTACAAACAATCTGCACACTTCCGCCCTGCATGCCTCACTTATACAGTATGCAGATGAATCAACACTTATCTGCTCTTGTCATATAGACAACAATCTGTTCAATGGCGATGTAAGCTATCACCACTACTCCCTACTACCATAGGTGTACCACAGGGCTCAGTCTTAGGCCCACATCTTTTCTCTATTTTTACAAACAATCTGCACACTTCCGCCCTGCATGCCTCACTTATACAGTATGCAGATGAATCAACACTTATCTGCTCTTGTCAAATAGACAACAATCTGTCCAATGGCGAGGGAAGCTATCACCACTACTCCCTACTACCATAGGTGTACCACAGGGCTCAGTCTTAGGCCCACATCTTTTCTCTATTTTTACAAACAATCTGCACACTTCCGCCCTGCATGCCTCACTTATACAGTATGCAGATAAATCAACACTTATCTGCTCTTGTCAAATAGACAACAATCTGTCCAATGGCGAGGTAAGCTATCACCCCTACTCCCTACTACCATAGGTGTACCACAGGGCTCAGTCTTAGGCCCACTTTTTTTCTCTCTTTTTACAAACAATCTGCCCACTTCCGCCCTGCATGTCTCACTTATACAGTATGCAGATAAATCAACACTTATCTGCTCTTGTCAAATAGACAACAATCTGTCCAATGGCGAGGTAAGCTATCACCACTACTCCCTACTACCATAGGTGTACCACAGGGCTCAGTCTTAGGCCCACTTTTTTTCTCTATTTTTACAAACAATCTGCCCACTTCCGCCCTGCATGTCTCACTTATACAGTATGCAGATGAATCAACACTTATCTGCTCTTGCTCATCTCTTACCACCTTACAAAAACTCACCCAAGAAACCTTTACCTCTGTTGAAAGTTGGATAACCAACATCCAACTAATACTAAACCCCAATAAGACTAAACTGCTCCTGTTCACCCTTAATAAATGTAAACCCTCCCCCCATCTCCTTCTCCATTAATTCTAAAAATGGCATTGTCATCTCCCCAACTTCCCACACTAAACTTCTCGGTGTAGAAACAGACAAAAATCTCTTCTTTGATGTACATATAGCTCAAACCATTAAAAAGGTAAACAAAAAAATAGGAACTCTCTATAAGCACAAAACATTCCTTACTGATAAGGCATGGATTTCTCTTGCCCAAACTCACCTACTATCTACCCTTATGTATGCAGCTCCAGTTCTGACACACACTAGAAAAACTGACTTTGATAAACTTGAGTCATGCTACAATAAAATTGCAAAGTTTGCAAATAATTCCACTTTTAGAACATATCACTGTCAGGCACTAAAAGACTTGCAATGGTTAAAACTCCCAGAATTACTCAGCTACCATCAACTTGTCACTGCTTTCAATAGCCTGAAACACCCCAATAAAACTACACTAAATCAACTACTCTCTTACTACTCTACTAATCATCCCCTACGCTCAGCCAACAAAGCTCTTCTCACTATCTCTTCAGCTAATAATACTGCTGGGAAAGCCCTTTTCTCTCACACCACTGCTAAAACCTAGAACACTCTTCCCTCCTCCATTACGTCTACTACAAACACCGAACAGTTTAAAAACTTACTTAAAACACACCTCACTAAGAATTGGATAAGCCCTTGTATTACTTAAATAGCCCTGTTTCCCCCTTACTCGCCTGGCCCTCACTAAGAATTGGATATGCCCTTGTATTACTTAAATACCCCTGTTTCCCCCTTACTCGCCTGGCCCTCACTAAGAATTGGATAGGCCCTTGTATTACTTAAAAACCCCTGTTTCCCCCTTACTCGCCTGGCCCTCACTAAGAATTGGATAGGCCCTTGTATTATTTAAATACCCCTGTTTCCCCCTTACTCACCTGGCCCTCACTAAGAATTGGATAGGCCCTTGTATTACTTAAATACCCCTGTTTCCCCCTTACTCGCCTGGCCCTCACTAAGAATTGGATATGCCCTTGTATTACTTAAATACCCCTCTTTCCCCCTTACTCGTGTGGCCCTCACTAAGAATTGGATATGCCCTTGTATTACTTAAATACCCCTGTTTCCCCCTTACTTGCCTGGCCCTCACTAAGAATTGGATATGCCCTTGTATTACTTAAATACCCCTGTTTCCCCCTTACTCACCTGGCCCTCACTAAGAATTGGATATGCCCTTGTATTACTTAAATATCCCTGTTTATTCCTTACTCTCCTGGCTCTCTTACTACTCCCACCTACCTGACAGCCACAGGTAGCAAGCATAAAACCTCAGTCTTGATTCCTTTTAATGTCTGTCTTTGTAAAAAAATATCTTTTTGATGTCTGCAATCTCATTATGCTGAAGAACTATTTTTTTTATATAGCTATGTTACTTTAATGTTTTTCTGAAAAACTGTCTTACATATTTGTTTATTGCAAAACTGTCTTATGTATTTGTCTACTTAATTTGTGCAGCTTTTCTCCCTGGGCCTCTGCTGTAAATGGACCTTGTTCCCGTCGGACTAATCCCGGTTAACAAATGCAAAATAAAATTAAATAAAAGTATAGCGAATAATAAATGTCCTGAATGGTGGTAAGCATACAGCATGAGGTTTGTGTGAGATAAGACCCTCATGTTTTTCATGTGTGTAGTATTCATTCCTGACATTAGTTGTGTCAGCCATAACAGCATCGGTCAGTCATGTGGAACTATATTTTAAAAATACATTTATGACGCAATGTATCATGCAACACCCAGCCTTGCCTGGTTGGAGAAATTCATCATTTGTCCATTTTGGCATTGCTGTTTTTCAGTTAATTCCATTTATCCTAATAACTATATTTCTATGACTGAATATTCTAGTAGTTTATTCTTATTCATTTCAAGCTATGATATGTTAGTTTCACACTGAGCCCTAGCTCCCATGTTTACTCATATGTAACCCAGCATTGAAATACAATACATTTTTTTCATTTTTAACAATAAAATTTATCCAAGCATTTAAATATCATCTGCATTATTACTGTCACATGAGTGCTGATTTCATTTTAAGTCAGAGAACTGAAAACAGCATCTGTACATCCTGTTGGTTCAATTTCTTTTGTATCTTCATTTTTCTTACCATTTGCTTCCAACATCAGCAACCACATGCATTAATACTTCATAATAATAATATGGAAGTGTTGTGTCAGTTATTTAGATAACATTCACAATTCCTAATCTCAAAAGATAGGATGGCATTGTATGCCATATGACAGTACAGCAAACCAACTTTGGAAAAATATAACCACTGAATTCCAAAACAGAACATTGTTTGGGCACAATAGTTGCATTAAAATGAAAATCATGAATATTCTAATTCTGAGTCTTATAAATGCGACTCCTTCAACCATAACACGTGTACACACACACACACACACACACACACACACACACACACACACACACAGTTGCTTTTACTTGTTTAGAGGCAAACAGCTCTACGTTTTTTGCACATTCGGTCTTAGAATTCCAGAATTTATAAGTCTTAGACTTACAAATGGTAAATGTTTATGTATATATATATTGTGGTAGCTTTCTGTGTTGTGAATGATAAAGCAATCTGCATAGCAAAGTTATATTAACATTCAGCTCAGGTTTATTTACAGGTGATGGAAAATGGAGAACAAACACGCGAATGTGTGCGAGCGCGCACAGACACACACACACATATATGCGAAAACACACACACACAAACTTTGGACTTGGCTCATTTTAAGATGGTTTTCAACACTGTTCATTGTTCCTGTTACTTTAGAATAAAACATTCTTTCCCATGAAACAAGTCAGAGCAATGGCAAACAATTCCAATATGCATATTGCTCCCCTTTTGACTCAGTGACAATCCTCGTCTTTTTCAGGGACACTTCTTAGACTACAGCTAACTGAAGACACCAGTACCTTTCCCAGAGTGCTTCTCTTCTAAAATGAACTGCTGGATTTCATGCACTTTTCCTATCTTTCTTAGACCACAGCATTCACTATGCTCACTGTCCTTAGCATATTCTCTCTCTCTGTTAGCAAACCCCCTGTCTCCTTCCAGGCCTATGCAAGTGTGTGTGTGAGTGAGTGTTTCGGATGAACTACCTCAGCAGGGCTAGCCACTCAGCAGTGTAAACCTTGGCTTCAGATGACTATCACTGTTGAAGTGACACCCTGACCTCATGTGCAAGATGGGAAAAGGAATCAAGGATGGATCTATATCTATCTATCTATATATATATATATATATATATATATATATATATATATATATATATATATATAATGTATGTATGCATGTATAATTGTGTCATGATTCAGTAAATGCTCAAAAGAGTGATCTTTCAATTGAAAAAGATTGAAAAACAGCCAGAGGAAAAAAATTTGCAGGGGTGCAAGCCTTGCTACATCCCCACACCTGCTAATTATATATACCGATTCCAAGAAAGTGATCTCACACTGAAAAACAAGTTGTTTATCTGAGTATTCACTCAAAGACTGCAGCCATATATATCTGTAGCCTTATCTACATATCTATCTATCTATCTATCTATCTATCTATCTATCTATCTATCTGTCTATCATATATACATGCCAAACACATAATTAACATATGGTTCAATGTGTTCATTGTCACTTCTTCAGTGAAAGTAGAAAACATTTATTTCATTTTCATTTGTTCGGTCAGTTCTTCGATGACATTTAATACTAGTTCAATATGATAATGGCAGTTAATACAAGTTTTGCTGGTAGCCTCCTTAATTAAGTGGTCTGACCATGAACAGTGTTTTCCTTCAAAAATGCTAGGGTATATTATTGCAGTGTAGCAACGTATTGCTACTAGTAGCTTCTCTGCTGATCTTAGATAAGAGCTGATGATTATGAAGAGTTTTATAAACCAGTAAGTCTAAAAACAATCTCATTTATGCTGTCTTATCGAAATCCCTCAGAAAACGAATAACTGTTATTCTTTTATTAACTAAGTACAATAAATGACCTATATGAAGTACATTGTCAATAAGATAGCAACACAAGTAAGTTTGCCAATCAGTAACATTTTGCCTTATAGACATGGTTTTCCTGTTAAGAGAACATCAACTAGTTCACAGAGCAATAATTAAGAGAGAAATTAGAAAAATACTTCACAAGAAAAACTGTCAGTAGCTTCAAATAAAAATTTGCATTTGTTAATACAAGAGATTTGTGAAAAACAGTATACAGATCAAGAGATGTTGATCTGTTTGCAAAAAAAAGCATCTGAGGAAGTGTGAAAATATAAACAACAAAACCAAGAAGTATTTGAAAAGTATAAATATGTACATGGGAAAGAAAGAGAGAAGTGATATGGTGAAATATTTATGCAAGGGAAAAAGAAATTAATCAATATAAATAAGGCAGCCCCAAAGACATCTGAAGAGAAATACAGGTAAAGGTATCCAGATATGAAAAAGTTCACAATAAAAAAATAATGTCACAAAGATGGAATGTAGAAAAGATGATTAGTAAAGCAGAAGTTAAAAAATGGAAGTTGAAGTTATGGAGTACCTGGGAAGAGAAGGATTTGGTGTAGAAGGTCTAACACAGGTTACATCACAGCATGATGGAGTGAGTCCTCACAATAAGGAGAAGCAGGAAGATCAGGAGACATGTGAAGAAGAAATATGGACATGGGAAAGGAAACAAGATTTAATATGGTGCAATATCTATGCAAAGGAGAAAGCAAAACTAATACAAAAAGAGCAGCACCAAAGATATTTGAAGAGAAATACAGGCAAAAGAATCCAGACACAGAAAACTTTACAATAAAAAAAATAAGAAGACAAACAGGAAAAGTAGAAAAGGAGATTAGTACTGGAGAAATTAAAGAAATAGAAACTGAGGTTATAGACTACCTGCAAAGCTAAGTATTAGTGTAGAAAATCTAATTCAGAAAGCACCACAACCAGATAGATTATTGGATATCCAAATTAAAGGGAAATCAGTGGAACACGAAGCAATTGGTCAGGCTCCATATGAAAATAATTTTGATCCTTCCACAGGAAGCCAGTACAAATGTTCACTTGAAGCTAGACGGCAAGTTAAGGAACAGGAAACTGTGAAAACTCTGATGCAGTCGAGGTTGAGGAGAAATATGCCAGTGGGTTCCCATATGACAGAGCAATGGATGACACAGGATGAAATTGAAGATAATGTGCCACAAGAAGATGCTGTAGAACCTTCTACAGAAAGACTTGCGGGAAATGGAAAATAAAAGGTGTGCCCTCAGTCTGAAAGAAAATTAGCTAACTGAAACGTTGCTTGATTTAATAGACATAGACAGATGTATCAAGATAAATGAAAGAACTAGACTGCAGAAGGTTAACAATACCCAAAAAGTCAGAAGTCTGATAAAACAAATGAACACAGTAATTAGGACTGTTCATATAGATCCATGCGATATAACAGACGTAAACAAGATATATTACTGTGCAGCTAAATTAATAACTGATAAAGTTCTACCACAGGAACACAGGATAGTGAGGGAAAGGAAGGGGAGAAAGTGAATATCATCATGGAAATATCGGGTAGAGAAAATTATAAAGCAGTTAAGATGAAGTGTCACTGTTAGAAGACTACAGAAGAGGGAAAATCCTTAGAAAGAAAGATGTGATAAAAGCAATGCACAGCATTAGAACAGACAAGGATCTATCATGCACTATTGCAAATAAGCTAAAGATTTCAGCGCAGGCAAAAAAAAATAGAAGATATGAAGATAAATATAAAGGAAAAGTACAAAATAAGCAATTTATTCATGACCCAAAAAAGTTTTATAGAGAATTAGGAAACAAAGTAAAAGGATTTGAAAGACTGCCAAGAAAAGAAGAAATAAATACATTTTGGAAAATATCTATGAAGATCCTGTGGAACATAATAAAAATGCTAAATGGATAAAAGAAGTTAAAGAAAGAATAAGAAGTGTATAAAGCAAAAGGATGCTACCTGGCATGGCTCGGATATAAACTTATTATAAAGTGAGCACTTTCACGTCATATAAACTTTATTATAAAGTGAGCACTTTAAAATATGTTTACAGGTACATGATATAAAACTGGATGAAGTAACAACCAAAGAGATTGAAATAAAGTTAGGGAAAATCCCTAATTGGAAAATCCCAGGCCCAGATGTAGTACCTAACTTTTGGCAAAAAGTTTTAATATCTTTAAAAAAAAGATTTAGTTATGAGTAAGAACTATTTATATGCGCACCCTGAATAAACACTAACCTGGCTAACAAAAGGAAAAGCAATGCTTCTACTTAAGAGTGAACCTGCAAGCTACCCTAAAAACTATATATATATATAACTTGCCATCGATAACATATAAACTATACACTGGAATTAATGCCAACAGAGTTTATAGTCATTTAGAAGAAAACTCAATTAAGGCAATGGAACAAAGGGGTAATGAAAGAAAGTCATATGGAACAAAGGATCATTTGGTGTTAAATAAAGTCATAATGGGGAACTGTAAAAAGGGGAAGAGTCTAAGTACAGCATGGATTGACTACAAAAAAAGCATTTGACAGTATCCCATATTCATGGATAAAAGAGTGCTTAAAAATGCATAATATATACCCCTCACTGATAAACTGCATCATAGCAACCCTGAAACAGTGTCAAACTACTTTGCAATTAAGCCATGATAACTTATTATTTCAGAGATAAAAATCCAAGAAGGATATTCCAGGGTGACTCTCTGTCACTGCTGCTATTCAGCTTAGCTCACGCAAAGACTTCTCATCTTCTCTTTGTCAATGATATAAAACTGAATAGCTCATCAGATGAGGAACTGCAAGTAGTCAAAATTTTTTTGGATGATATAAGAATGTCATTTGGTCTTAATAAATGTGAAAAAGCAACCTTTAAAACAGGAAAGCTGCAGCACCAAGAAAACATCAGTTTGGGACAAAAATGTGATATAAAATAACTTGACCAAGTGGGAGTATATAAATATTTGGGAATTTATATATAATCAACCATAAAACATGAACAAATGCGAATAAATCTAAGTAAGGAATATTTTAGAAGACTTAAATTAATCCTGAAAACAGCATTAACATCTAGGATCAAAGTTTAAGCTATAAACCAATTTGCTCTTCCTGTCCTTACAGTTTTGCTGTGACTGACTGGCTCCAAAAGGTGTTGGATAGATTAGACAAAAAAATAAGGATGCTTCATGCTCATCAAATGATTTATAAATATATATATATTCCCCGTTCCGAAGGAGGTATGGGTCTGCTTAAAATTGATTACATGTATAGATCTGCAGTCATGAGACTGCATATGTATTTACTGACTGCACAAGACCCAAACATAATGAAAGTTTTCAAACATAAGAATAAATCTAAGATGACTTCCCTTCTTAGTTTCTTAGAAGAGTATCGGCATCAAGTGTGAATGGAAATCAAAGCAGGAGTAGATAAAAATCAGGAAGCAACTGAATGTGCCGAAAAAACAAAAGAAATAATATAAGGAGAAGGATCAAAGGAGAAGGCAAGAAATGTGGAAAAAGCATAAATATAATTGCAAGTATAGGAAGCTCTTGGAACAACCTCATATTGATCAGTATGGAACACGGGAATGGTTAAGGAGATGCAAATTCAAACGTTGGTTTACAAAGTCCGTTGAACATTTGGAAGAAGCAGACAAATGTAGGTTTTGTAAAACAGAATTGGAAACAGTTGCACACCTTGTTGCTGGTTGTGGCATACTAATGGCAGAATGACTGCATACTGAAAAGGCATAATAATGTGGCATGACTGTTGCACTTGGGATTGTACAAACGTTATAATACTGCAGTAGCTGGAAAACACTAGAAACATGAACCACATAGCATCATAGAACACAATGAAGTGTACATCACGTGGGATCACACATTACCAACAGTTCTAAAGATAGCTATGAGAAAACTGGATATAGTGGTCCATGAAAAGAATACAAAAGTAGCACTGTTCATTGAAATCACCACACCCATTGACTACAGTGTCTTGCATAAAGAGAGACACAAAGACATAAAATATCAGGATTTGCAGGCAGAAATGAGAGCAATGTGGAATAAAGATACCCAGACAGTTAGAAATAGTAGTAGGAACAATGGGTCTTATAAAAAAGAATATACAATTGTATTTACATATGTTACCAATCCATGTAACCCCGTACAAATTGCAAAAGGAGTCATTACTGGGCACATTGCAGGTGCTGCGAAGAGCAATTCTGGCTGACATGAAAGATTGAAACAATACTAATTTCATGAACTTTAATCATACTTTCACTTAGGAATGGGGTCTATTTACATCAGGTATTAGAAACCCAAAAGAGTCTGAGAAATTAAAAAGAGAAAACACCCATTATAATGCTTTTCAGTTACTTACAACTGTTCTTTTATGTCCATCTATCAGACATAAGAAATCAAGTAGCTACAAATTCCTTGTATCAGTATATTAGGGTGGAAGAAAATCAAAGTTTCAAGTTTATAGCTCTAATGAAGCTGAATGAAAGCAAAAGGGGAGGTGACATGACAAATAGAACAGAGGTGGAAGAGACCAAGTGTATTATGGAATTGAAAGCAGATAAACCACAGGGCCTTAATGGAATGATACCTCTAAAACCCATTCTGAAAGAATACAGCATAAACATAAAAAGTAGAAACAGGAAGAAGGAATAAGCAGAACTTATTCCTGCTACTTGTATCTTTGGAGGACTACCAACAGAGGGACCTGTCTCCATTAGCCATGGAAGAGGAACCACCCCTGAACAGCATGATTGGTTGAACACTGTTTAAAAGTTTTGCCTTGATGGGAGTGAATAAAGGATCTGAAGAAGGTTTTACCAAAAGGGCTTATCCTACATTCTCTTTTTTTATTTTGTCTTTTAAAGGTTTTATTAAATCACATATTTTATTGTGTCAATGGTGGTACGTCTGCATTGTTTTTTGCTTTGGTTCTTTTTTGGCAAGACTACCTTCAGCAGTGTGTACTTATTTTTTGGTTTCAGAGATCTAGGAATTGTGGCCAGAGAGAGAGGACAAGCTTTAAAGAGGGCATGGAGTTTTCTTTAAGAAAAAAAAGGGATGAGATTCACACAGCCTGGGGCCTAGTGTAGAAAACCAGTGATCTCTGCAGTAGAGCTTGGTTTTAAGGGTTTGTAGTTTAGGCAGTAAATGACTATGACTTCTAATATTTTCGAATGGAGATTGATTTATTAGTTTAGCAGACTGAAAAGCTGTGAGCAGATAAGAAAGTCACTTTTTTATTGGAAACCATTTTGCTATTTCTGATGTTTTTTAGTGGTGATCATTTCTGGGGGAGACTGTGATGAACTTACTTTTTTTCACTTGATTAGTTTAATGCTCATAAGGATTCTTCTTGAAGCAAAAAGGATTAAAGGCAGACCATATTCCAAGTGGGTGAGAAGACTGTATTTGCTTATTCCTCTTTTCTAATTCTTGTAGAGAAAGGGTGAGATTTTGTTGCCCAGATCAGGAGAGGATTGATTGTTTCATTATATTATTTAGATGGAAACTAAAGTTGAAAGAAGGGCTTAGACATTTTCTGTAGCACAGTGTTGCTGTGTTCAAAGATTTGAAATGGCCAAGTAGTTTTTCTTGAGTTTGTACAAGGTACTGAACAACATTGCTTTTGTTTAGGAAAAATGATTCAGTTTTTGTTGTTGCTGCTGTTGTTGTTAATGAATAATTGAATAAGGGAAAAAGTTCTGTCTGCAGTTTTTCTTTTATTTGTAGTATTGAGAGCGATTGACTTGAGAGGAATACAATCATGTCATTAGTGTAAACTAATGGGGGTGATGAGGAAGATAAACAAAGAGTTTATGTAGGTAAAGAATGTGGGGTGAGCACTGAGTTTTGGTACATGTTTATTGAGGTGTAATGATAATGAGGGTTTCACTTCAAGACTTAAGAGGCAGCTTGACTCATAATTTTGGTACCATAGGATGGCATAAGGGCCAATATCTATTTCAAGGACGTGTTTTAAGAGAATTGTGTGATCCAGCAGGTTGAATGCCTCAGTACGTTCTATAAAATGGTGCTTCTAAACAGTCCTTTGCTAAAGAGCACTACTTCCGTGAGTTTCCATATTGTTGTTAGTTTGAATTGTCCTGACCAAAATGATGATGATGATGATTATTATTTTTAATATTCATGCAGGCTAACACATATTACCACCACACCATTCTGTCACAGCCATATAATTCATCAGTACGTTTAGCACATCAACATTTTTTTTTACACAGGAGTTGACAAACCAAAGTGTTTCTATAAATCTGTATTACCTGTAATACTGAATACAAATGCATAGACATACGCACACATATAGATATAGATATACATATTTCAACATCTTTTTTATACAGGATTTAACCCACATCTCTATATTACACTGAAAATTTAGCTACAAGCCCCTTTCTTTCAGGTTACAAAACATATAAACCCAACCTACATAAGCTATTTGAGAACACTACAGTCGCCCGAAACCCAGGTATTCAAAGTTCCAGAACTTGCAGCCAAGGCTGCTGTTTTCCTCTCTGTCCACCTGACTGAGCAGCTGTTCTAACAAGAATGTGAGCTTAGGAATGTAGATGCCGCAATGATTCAATACCATTAAGGTCTCACCGTAGAACTGGTAAGCGAGGAAGTGAAACTGGGAGGAAAAGATTTAGGTTTTGTCAAGGGAGGGTAATTTTATGTTTAGGCAGTTAACAGGAGTGGCTTAGAGTTAGGGTTCGGGAGAGTTGAGAGATTTTAGATTTTTGATTTAGGCTTAGGGAGTGACTAGGAGATAACCCAGAGTTAGGGTTACAGAGGGAAGGGAGATTTTAGATTTAGAGATCAACTGGAAGTTAATTCAGAGTTACTTTAGGGAGAGGAGGGAGATGTTAGGAATAGAGAGTGACTCAGTATTAGGGTTATGAAGGGGATGGGGATTTTAGGTATAGTCAACAGCCATGAGATAACTCAGAGTTAGGGTTAGGAAGGGAAACTGGTTTAAGTTTAGGCAGTGATCAGGAAATTTTTTTTTTTTTTAAGTTTAACGTCAAGGATTTGGGAGGGATAGTTAGGTTAATGTCATTGTATGGGAATCGGACTTGTAGATGCTTGGGCACTTGCTAATACAAGCAGGTAGCAGCAGGGAAGTGTGTCAGTAGATATGCATGCACTTGTAGTAGGCCCAGTTACTTTTCTTAATAACTCTGAGTTTAACAAATAAACATTTTTCATTAAGGGCATTTTGAATGTTTTCTGTTACATAGTTATAACTGATTTTGTTCCAGAATTTAATCCTAGTGCAGGGGAACAACTTCTGGTTCACTGAATCTGATGCCTAACATGTCTCTCTCTGTTATGGAAAAGTAAATACCTTATACTTTATCTGTTTTACCCAACCCTTTACTTTTTCCTTATTAAAAACTTTAAATATCCCACTTTTACCATCATTTCAAGGTCCTTAATCACCTCCACTGTACACATTTTTTATTAGCTACTACCATTAAATCATGGGCCTTTATCAATTTATCGAAGGTTTATTCCCATAAACCTTCATTCATCGAACCATATACAGTGAATAAAAACCTCGTGTACAGGAACATGAGGGCCTGTAAAACTCAACACTGCTTGTTCGCAAAGTCACAAAAATACTGCATTCCTCTGCAGACACCAGCATGTAGTACTAAACAGCAATGGCAAGTGAAAAGCAAAACCAGAAAGCAGTCCACAACGTCCAAAATGATAAAAAACCTTCTTTATTGCATGCAGTAGTAAGCGCTTTCACCAGAATGGCTTCCTCAGACTGTAGCAGCATACACATCACACAGTCATTAAATAGCTTCAACAATTAACAACAGGGTGTTGTTCAAACCAATTAATTAAACAATAAAATATTCATGAAGCTTCTACTATGAAAACATCCATTATAAAACATAGATAAAACAACAGTTAAAAACAAGCAAAAGTGACTGTTCAAAAAATAATAAAATATATTATATATATTATTTTATATTTAATTTTATTTATTCACAGCTTTACCTAACTTCCTTCTTTTCAAAAAGATTGTGAATTAGGGAACATCTTATAAAATGAGAATAGGTGATATCACTAATGCACTAGCGAAACATCAGATACAGGCAGGGACTACACATTCCTTTACCTTTTTTGTCTTACAGATTATTCATGACACTATGAGGGGTGGGGATGTGGAAGCTTATACACTTGAGATGGAACTCAGATGGATTATAAGGTGCAGAGCTGATTCAACCCCTGGGCTGAATGATAAAGTTAGTCTACAACCTTTTTTGAAAAGAAGGAAGTTAGGTAAAGCTGTGAATAAATAAAATTAAATATAAAATAATATATATAATATATTTTATTATTTTTGAACAGTCACTTTGCTTGTTTTAACTGTTGTTTTATCTATGTTTTATAATGGATGTTTTCATAGTAGAAGCTTCATGAATATTTTATTGTTTAATTAATTGGTTTGAACAACACCCTGTTGTTAATTGTTGAAGCTATTTAATGACTGTGTGATGTATGCTGCT
>NC_056737.1:1496014181-1496251681 GCF_019279795.1 Protopterus annectens | reverse complement strand
TGCATTCAAAGATACAAAGATTTCCCAAGTCCAAGTCCATGCACACTGCTCATCTATTATATTTGTAAATGACTGCACAGCCACGTACTTTCAGTAAAATTGTCCTTATGCTTTTTTTTCTTCATTAACATCAGTCCCAAATACAAATAGCAATTTTCTTTTGTAAATTATTATTTAATGGCACAATGCTAAATGTCTTTTTAAAATTGCCAATAACAAAAACTTTTCCTTTAACAGAAAGGATTAGAAGGTTACTTCACAAGACTGCTGCCCCACATGAATAGAGGAGGGAACATCTTGGGGCTTAAAGCCCAATGGCATCATAATATAATGCAACAGCACAAAAGACAGAAGTATGGCAAGGTGCACAGACTGAACCAAATGAATCTGAAACACAAAAATTGTCCAGCACCAAGGAGGTTAGAGGAATATGTAATCCTTTATTGTGGCAACACCAAAGATAAGAGCAAACCGGTTTCAGCAAAAGTAAAGCCTTCTTCAGTGCTATAACACACAATAAATCATAAATCATTTAAATAGTGAAACACATAATCAGAGTCTTCTTCTTATTGGTTCATACCAACATTAGTGAAGTTCATTGAGGTCAGGCTTAAACAAAGCACCCAGCCTGACAATCCAGTTTAATTCCTTTTTATTCAAAATGGTATGCCATCCTGTTTTACAGATCTTATTGCCCTGGACTTTGTCTATAATAGTAAAATAGAATCTAGCAATGGTAAGGGTCATAGTGTGTTTAAAGAGTGAATTAGACATTCTTTTATTTCTAATATCACTGAGGTGTTCACTTATCCAAAACCTCAGTGGGCGAGATGTTTGTCCCACATAAAATCCGGAACAAAAACAGGTAGCCAAATATATGACCCAGTCACCGCTAAAATTCCCAAAAGAACAAATCTGGTATACGTTAGAGGTATTACTGCTGGTGAATTCCTTAGTCTTAGAAACATGTACACATGCAGAACAGTGACCACAAGGAATACTGCCCACCAACTTATCACTAAATAAAGTGAGCTGCTGTATATTAGAAGGGGATGAATGTTTATAGTGGGTAAAATGGGAATTCAGTGTGGGACCTCTACGATAGGAAAATAAACATTGGGGTGATAGTAATTCAGATAACCTATTGTTGGCCAATAATATGTCCCAATGGTTGTCAATGATTGTCTGAATGTGTTAATATTACGTCCAAAGGAAGTGACCAGGCGTATGGGTTGAGGTGAATGTGTAGCTGAAATCTTGGGGGTGTGTTGATACTGAATAGATTGACTCTGGATTGTTTTGATGCAAAAGTACACACCTTATTTATGTTGTAGGCATGATAGCCTCTATTAAGAAATCTGTTGGATAAATCCTTTTGCTGTAATGAAAAAGCCTGTTTAGTAGAGCAAATGCATTTAATTCGCAAAAACTGAAACTTGGGGATGTTGTGGATGATGTGTTGAGGATGATGACTTATTGCATGGAGCATGGTATTGAATTGGGGAAGTTTACAAAAAACTTCTGTTATGAGAGTGTGATCACTCTCATGAATGATTCTCACATCCAAAAAAGTAATTTGATTGTAATCCCAATTCAATGGGAAATGAATACCCCACTTGTCCTCATTTAAATATTGTACAAATTCTTGTACATAAGTAGCAACTCCTCTCCACACCATACAACTATCATCCAAGTAACGCCACGAGATATTTAATTTATCCAAAAATATGTTGTGACTAGCATCATAAATGAGTTGTTCTTCGATATACCCCATAAACAAATCAGCACAGATGGGGGCGAAAGATTCCCATTCAGCTAGGACTATATTGGCATAGCTGTTTGCACTGTAACTGAAAGTGCTTATCCTGTTTGACCTGCAACTTTAACAGCACAATTTGTGCTTTTTATTTCTTTGTTTTATTAAAGCCTACATTTTAACAGAATTTCTCAGTGAACTTTTCATTGTGGTGGAAGCCTTTTCTTCATTTTACTATTTGTATAACTAAAGGTTTCCCTCTGTCATAATCTGAGATGTCACGGTTAAACTTTTGTATCTTCTACTTTTTTTAATTGCTGTTCTAATGAAGATAAATCTTTGGCCAATAAATTCAAATGTTTACTGAAAAAAGTTTCCCCTTCATAACATTTTACCTCTTCGCAATTCTGTCTAACTTCCCCAATGCATTGATCAATAGTTCTTTCATAATATGAAATAAGAACATCTATGAAAAATATAGATGCCTTGTGCTGGGCCTGAAACCAATCTTGTAATAACTTTTCATCTACCTGGCTTACCAAAGGTTAAATCTGAACCCTTAGTCCACGTGGGGTAATGTCCTTACATTTAGGCTTTGAAAAGTTTCAAATGCCAGATGTTAGACCTTAATGTCTTAATATTTTTAGTAAGTTTCTGAAAAAGTGTGCCACAAATACTGTCAGGGTCAGTGCTACCCATAGTGGAATTATCTAAACCTGGTTGTCTCAACCCAAAATCTTCCAAATCATCAAGGTCTGCTGAGAGACCTTCCAATAATTTAGATAGATCCATCTTACTGATCTACTGTATTACACAAACAGAGATATTAATACAACCAAAAATTTATTTGACAAACATTCATCCCCTTCTAATATACAACAACTCACTTTATTTAGTGATAAGTTGGTGGGTAGTATTCCTTGTGGTCACTGTTCTGCATGTGTACATGTTTCTAAGACTAAGGATTTCACCAGCAGTAATACCTCTACGGTATACCAGATTCATTCTTTTGGGAATTGTAGCAGTGATTGGGTCATATATTTGGCTACCTGTTTTTGTTCCATATTTCATATAGGACAAACATCTCACCCACTGAGGTTTCGGATAAGTGAACACCTCAGTGATATTAGAAATAAAAGAATGTCTAATTCAGTCTTTAAATACACCATGACCCATACACTGCTAGATTCAATTTTAGTATTATAGACAAAGTCTAGGGCAATAAGATCTGTAAAACAGGATGGCATACCAATTTGAATAAAAAGGAATTAAGCTGGATTGTCAGGCTGGGTGCTTTGTTTGTCAATGAGCTTAGCTAATTTTTGTATGAACCAATAGGAAGAAGACTATGATTATGTATTTCACTATTTTAATGGTTTATGGTTTATTTAGGGTTACCATCTGTCCCACTTTGCGAGGAACAGTCCCTCTTTGGGCAGTTGTGCCCTGCAAAAAAAATTGCAAAAGTGGCAAAAGTCCTGAGATATTTGGGCAAATGATTTCCTATATTTTATGTAATAGTTGCATAAAACAGTTATTCTGTATATGAAGCACTTAAATGTTATAAGAAACAGAATAAGCAACTAAAATGCTATAAGAATAAGCTTTTATTTAGGTAAAGAAGTGAACTTCTGTCCTTTTGTAGTGGCCGTGGGTATATTTTGGCCTGTCAAATCTGATGTTTGTACCCAAAATGTCCCACTTTGGGCATTTGAAAAGCTGGCAGCCCTGGGTTTATTGTGTGTTATAGCACTGAAGAAGGCTTTACTTTTGCCAAACTGGTTTGCTCTTATCTTGTTGTTACAATAAAGGATTACATATTCCTCTAACTTCCTTGGTGATGGACAATGTTTGTGTTTCAGATAATAATAATATAATACCCTGCAGAAACTAACTTTGTATATAGGTGGTTATGAGGCAAATGACTGCAAGTATTTTTTTAAGCCTAACCATGCTTCCCAAAGTTGAAAATGAACCCCATAGCTTGGATCTGTATGGTACAGACCTTAACCATATGCTACTCCCCCCAACTAATGGGGAGAATCAAGCCCTATACCTGGTGTTTGTCAGGTAAACAACTTAACTGTAATGGAATCCAAAACCTCTTTAAAAGGGAGAAGCCCTACTCGTTGACATAGGTGTCATGGGATCTTTGACCTCCCTGATAATACCAACTCAAACAAATGGAAACCTTGATTTAATATCTCATCTATAATATAAGACAAGTGCAACAGGATCAGCCAAATGACCTACATAATCTCCTCTCTATGGTCTGCACAGGGTCTACTTTAAATCAACAAAAAGTCAAAATATCGAATGCTCACATGAGCGTAAATGCAGAAATTCGATGTTTATATTTTTGGATCGCAGTACAGTGAGGATCGGAAAATTTGCCCTTTCCTCACTGTAGTGCAATCACGGAGTTGGAATATATATTTAGTGTGTGTGTGTGTGTGTGTGTGGGGGGGGGCAGCCCCGCCCACAATAGCAATTTTGAATTTCTGCATTTACGCTCATGTGACATCTTGATTTTTCATCTATGTAATATAGACTCTCTGTACAGACTGAAAAGCACATTTCATTTTTAAAATTAATATGATATCACTATTCATATCTCAATCTAATATTCCAAAATATGTAATAATTAATGTGATCACGGACTTTATTTCAACTTTGCATCATGCTACAGAACAGCAGTTTAACAGCATAAACAGATAAAGGCCACATGGCCCATTACTCAACTGCATAATGAATACCCCTCCCCCCTGCATATACACAGACCACCTTCTACTTCTAAACAACTGCCTATAAAGCTGTTCAAGAACTACTTGAAAAGTGTGAGTCAAGCTGTAGGATCTTTTACCTCCCAGATACTACCAAATCAATATTAGTCAGCCAACATTTATAAAATTGTCAGAATAATACCATCTAAATCCTTATATTTCATATACAACCAATCAGTAAATATAAACACAATTCCACAGCATCTTAAACACCTTCCCGTTATCTCTTATCGGTCCTTTGAAAAAATTCTAGAAAAAAAAGCAATCTACAATCAGACTTTTAACGGTCAGCAAGTATGATGTTTTTTCTTATCGGTAAACATGTGCAATGTGAACTGTTATAGAAATGTAAATGAGAGCTTATTTTTCTCACCAGATTATGGTATAATTTCAGTATTTGATGAGTATTTGGAATGTCAAATGTATAGAGAACCCATTTGAACTTCAGAGGAAGAATTTACACTGCCTAAGTATCTGAATCACTCCTAACTGCTTTCTCTACGTAATTCCTATATTCTTCCCATTACACTAGTAAAACAAAGCTTTCAATTTAGAAACGCATAATAATACATATCTCATCTAATTCACCATACAATGGCTTAGCTAATACTCTTCTTTATACCTACTGTGACATCCCACCACTGCCAACCAATATGTGATATGGATATCCCATCTCTGGGCCAGTGGCACCTGTGGGGAGGTGTTCACTGGGAGAATAACAGGTACACACACAGTATTTCCAGATGCAGCTCTCTGCATCAAGTGCAATTTCCCTTAATAGCACACAGAGGCTACAGTCAGGCCAGGGCCGGTTCCTCTACCTTTCTCCAGATCCCCAATAAGAATCCTCACTGGCACAGATATAGAGTTGAGTCCTTAGCCAGGGTTCCAAGCCAAGTTCTCCAACACTCACTCTGTCCAACCAGTGCATCGTGTCCTATGACCTAGCCTACAAAGTGACTTAATTTCAGATATTTTTCTAAAGTATGCTGGACTGAAGTTAACCCTCCAGTTTCCTCTGATAAAACATACACATTTAAGCAGGTACATTAGGGCATGTGCATTTTTGTTCTCTTCCAGTAGGTTCACACTGTAGGCACATTTCAAACACAAGTACTTTACAAATACCTTTTCAACACAAACATCTGTACAAAGCAGTTTGATATACATGTGACATACAGTTCTAATACATGTGTAACACAAGTGTCTTATATAAATTAGTTTGATATTCATAAATGACATATAATTATTCACAAATATCCAGCTAGTTGTCCTGGCAGTACCTCCTTTCGTCACACCTACAAATACACAAGTCATGGACTCACGCAGCAATTTTTCAAAACCAGAGAAGGCACTCAACAAAACATAATGTTAGAAAATGGTTTAGCTGTGCAGAAACCTTTTTTATCCCTTTTTATTCTATGTTTGGAAAGCCCATTTGTATTGCTGCAGTAAGCTGTGGATATTACATTATACAGAGGCAAGGTATTTTATTTTTATGAAATACAATTCTTTGGTGATGATCGTCTGGTCTGAAAATGGTATGGATTGCATTTAAGTACAGTAAATTTATGGGATAATATGTGTCTTCCTGCATTATTTATGCATACAATCATTATAAATGTTTACAGAGTGAATAGCCTGTTTTGTGATATGTGACCTTCTTAGCATGAGAATGTATTGTCTGGAAAACAGGTCAAAAAAACAAGATGCCATTCATTTTCAGTTATAAGTCAATCATTACTGCAGTCTTGCATTAACATTAAAATGTTACCATTTTCCTGTTACTCTATCACATGTTCTACCTTCACAGCTGCCTTTTATTTGGGGTAGTAAGGGATAAGAGTTGGAAAAGAATTGCCATAAACTGAAAACGGTGACATTCTTAGATGAAGACATAGCTTGGCTTGCCAATACAGAGAAAAGAATATCAGAGAAATTGTGGCTCAAAAATTATATAGATAGAAGTAACTAGGCATACTTAAACATAAGGAAAACATAAATAGTGGATTGCTTTTTAATATAGCATATATTGCAAAAATCATACATATAAATGTCATTTTGTTTTAAGAAATATGAAGCTAATCAGATGTGTGGCTTTTCTGTCATGGGTATTTTGATAATATAAGATAATGCTCACTAATCTTTCAGGAAAAAAATATGATTTCCAGCTGAAAATAATGATTTGATCATGCATTCATTCTTTACCCAGTAACTTAATTAATCTAAATCAACATCATGGAAGAGCTGTAGCTGATCCTGGCATTTAGTGAGTTCAAGATAGTGAACTAATGCTGAAGAGATTTTAAATGTTTGTAGGATGTAGGTACTTTCACAAACACACATTCTGCCATACACATACACACTACCACACACACACACACACACACACAGGGCATGGAGGATTGCTAAAGTGTGACTGACAGTTCTGAGGATGTTTTACCTTGGTGAAGTGATATGGACTTACTAGTAAAGAGAGATACGTGGTAGCTTATACTATCAATGGTTATGCTGAGCTATTCAACTGGCAGGCTGTTGGTATCAGTGTTGCTGGCTTCAGCTTTTTAATATATATTTTTTTGTATGGATGGCTTCTAGGTGAGTTGGAATATGGCAGTAGGCTGGGTCGGTTGCGTTAATTGTTAGGAGATACTGGATATGAAGTGGTTAATGAATTTATCAGCTGTGCTTTTGTTTGGTTCTGAAAGATAAGGCTTTGAAGTGGGTTTTCTGCTTGGATTCAAGAAATTGTTTAGATTTTGCTAGACTCTTTTTGGATTATTTAAATGTGTGATCTGGTTACTGGAGAAAAAAATATTTTGTCTCTAAGGATGTTTGTCTTTGTGTGATTTCTAAGATAGAAGAATATGTCTATTTTTTTTTTCTATTTTTGTATCATTTCCACTCTGTTCCTCTTTTTCATGAGTAATTTATTTGATGAGTTAGACAAGGTGAAGAATTTACTTTCACTCTTTTGTGTCCAAGTTGAGTTTGCTAGTTGAGTATGACTAAAAAAAGTGTCATTAAAGTAGTAGACAGCTTTATCTCATGGGAAGGTGTTTTGAAATGGTCCCAGTTACATTGCATGAGGATGTCATTGAATGTGGTTTTGTCAAAATTTGTTCACTTTTTTATTGAGTTAAAGTGTGATTTGGAGAGCTTATGATATACTCTGATAAAGTATGTGGAGTGATCCGAGAGGCTTTTTTGCTTGGGCTAAAGGGAAGACTCTCTGTTGATCAGTGGCAGTGAAAAACATTGAGCAGCCTGCCTGCCCCTGTGGGAGTGGTTACTGACTTGAAACTGTAGTTTTATTGGCCATTTTTGGTCAATTCCAAAACTCCTTCAACTTCCTCTCTTAAAACCTGGTTGCCTCATGGTTTTGGCATCTTTTCGGGCTTGTTGGCTGTTGGTGAAGCACCCACCAAGAGGAGAAAACACTGAGGGAAGAAAGGAGCCACTTTTGAGATTTTAAGTATTTTTCCTCTGTTTATTTGCTAAGTTTTTCTGCATAGCCGCCTATTTTGAGCATTTTCTGGCTTGTTAAACTTGATTTCTGCATTAGTAACTGTATTTAGAGCACAACTTAGAGCTGTTTACTGAATTTCCTGTTTGCACTTATTTTTAAAATTGTTTTTTTCTCAAAACTTGCATTTTATCTGTCTTTGGCCTAGCACTCTTGTGTGGGATCATTTACTGCACTGTTATAACTTGTTGATACTTGTGAACCTCTCCTATCTCTGAAAAAACAAATAAACAAAACAAATCTTGCTTTTTTCCCACTTTCCTGAGATTTAAAAAAGTTCAGTTACAGGCTTGAAGTTCTTGAACTGTTTGTAAGTTTCTGTGAGGCCATTTTTTGCTTGGGCTAAAGGGAAGTCTCTCTGTTGATCAGTGGCAATGAAAAACATTGAGCAGCCTGCCTGCCCCTGTGGGAGTGGTTACTGACTTGAAACTGTAGTTTTATTGGCCATTTTGGGTCAATTCCAAAACTCCTTCATCTTCCTCTTTTAAAACCCTCTTTTGCACGGTTTTGCACGTTTTTGTGCATAGCGCAACAGCGGGCAGTAATTGGGTTTAAACTATTCCTGGCTCCACAAAGTCTGCTCTTCACTTTTCCCCTTAGAACTGCTCTATCTCTCAATTTAAACACCATATTCTCATTCTAAGGCCCTTCACTGGTCCAATTAAGTAATCCTACAAGTTAGCACTATTAAACCATAAGCACTACTTACTCTTATACTCTCTATGATTACCCTGTCCTCTATTGGTCCGTCTTAAATTCAGTTGCCCTATATTACTCTAGCATGTCCAAAGGTCAGTCAATGGTTTCCTCTCCAGTCCAGCTGGTGAATCTGGGAATTTTGAGGCAATGTTACAACTGTCTCATGTACACGGACAACCCTCTCCTCCTCCAAACAGGTTCAAATATATGTGAGAGATGCAACTATTTAGCCAAAATTGAGGCTGAGCTCTCTCATCTCAAAACTGGTGTAACCAGTTAGGAGGAGAAGGTAACCTCACACAACACAATTCCAGTATCACATAGTCCCACCACATCAGCAAACCAAACACATAAATACACAAAAACATACTCGGAGGCTCTAAATAAAAATCTACCTAAGCAACAGAGACCTCCACAGCAGACATCCAAGCAAACGCTACCTCAAAACAAAACACACACAACACATAACCCACAAAGTCAGTGTGCCAAGCAGCCACAGCCCTTAAGGCTGAATAACACACCTGATACTCTTGTAATAGGTGACTCTATTGTCAGACACACTGACGTCCCGCTTACCAGGCTGAATAAAGAGAAGGTCACGGTGAGCTGCCTGTCGGGTGCTAGGATCCGCCACATAAAGCAAGCACTCAGGTCACTCCAAAGCAAATACAAATATGACTCAGTCATTGTACATGCTAGTGTGAATGACCTGAGACGTACCTCCCTGGACTACATGAAAAGAGACATAGAGGAGCTCTCTGATCATGTAGCCCAGGCTGGTATGACTCTGACCTTGAGCAGCATCTTACCTTCACCTAGAATGATGCCTCAGTACAAAGACAAAATGATCGATTTTAACAATTGGCTAAAATTTTGGTGTCATTCAAGGGGGATCCAGTGTCTGTCAGCCTGGGATGACATGCTTGACAAGCCACGTTGCTTCGCTAGGGACGGCTTGCACCTGTCACCATTGGGCTTTCAGATATTGGCAAAGGCTCTTGTCACCCCCATAGTGCCTTTTTTAGGCAAGGCTCAAAAGTCAAACTCACCCCCATAGACAGCACAAGGAACAAGAAACTAAGGGTAATGCTGCTAAACGCCAGAAGTCTTAACCTCAAGATGCACGCACTCGAAGCTCTCCTCAGTATGGAGAACATCGATATCTGTGCAGTGACAGAAACCTGGTTCAAGGCTCCAGAGAGCACCCCAGCACTACCAGGCTATACCTCATATAATGCTTTTCGGCCCCAAAACCCAGACCGAACCACAAAAGGAGGGGGAGTTTCCATATTTATCAAGGATATCCACACCTCCAGGTTAGTGGCATTGCACGAAGTATCGGAGACCATCCATGTGCAACTAACAGTGGGCAAGACTGCTTTTCAGTTTATAGCATCCTACAGACCCTCTCAAAGTCAGGAATCCCACTCGGCTTTCCTGAAAACATTGGAGAACATGAAGATCTCTCCGAACACCATTATATTGGGTGACTTCAACTACCCAAACATTGACTGGGAGCACTACTCAAGCCCCAGCACCTTAGCCCAAAGGTTCCTGGAAATTATAAACTCAAATGCTATGGAACAACTAGTCACCACTCCCACAAGAGGGGACAACATACTAGACCTGATCATTACCAACATGGGGACTCTATGCTCCACACCAGAAGTATATCCCTCATTGGTGAGATCAGACCATAAATTAATTTCACTGGATGTCCACATCCCGACCCCACCCCCAGCCCAGAAAACCACAGTGGAAAACTTCTCAAAAGCGAACTTCTCACTTCTCAAAACCAAAGTGGAATCCTTCAAGGCCCCAGGGCCAGTGGAAACTATGGCCCAAATTGCAGAATCCCATATAAACGCATACTACGGCCATCTCCAGGAATGCATGGATCATGCTATCCCAAACAAAACCAAGACCCAATCATCCAAAGGCAGGCGTCCAGTCTGGTGGACCCCTGCCATAAATAAACTGTACAACAGAAGGAGGAAGCTACTACATGATAGAGCAAAATCCCTAATAGGGAAGGCATCTCTGATCAGTACTAGCAAAAAATTACGATCCCTCATAAAATCCTCCAAGGCCAGCTTCGAGAGAAATATTGCACAGGACACCAAAGACAATCATAAGGCTTTTTTCAGTTATGTTAGAAACCTGGGATGCAACTCCCAGACTTGTTCTGAGTTGATTCTAAATGACAAAAAATAAACTGAACCCACAGACATCGCCAATATCCTGGCAGACAGGTTCAGTGCAAACTTCTCCACCCCCCCCCAAAAGAGCAAGTATCTATCCCAGCAGAGGGCTGCCTCCCAAACATCTCTGATGCTCAGGTGAAGGCTGCCCTCTCCAAAGCAAAAACACTGCTTCCATGGGACCAGATGGCGTCCCAGGTTGAGTCCTACATGAACTCCAAGAGGAACTAATCCCTTAAATAAAACAGCTATACAATCTCAGCCTCACTACAGGATATGTGCCCACAGAATGGCGTACAGCAACAGTGGTCCCACTCCACAAAGGTGGAGCCTCTACGGACCCTAGAAACTATCGCCCCATAAGCCTGACTAGCTTAATCTGCAAGGCTATGGAGAGGATCATCATGGAGCTCATAAACAAAGACATTGGAGACCTACAGACACTAGATGCTACCCAGTTCGGCTTTGTCAAGGGCAGATCCTGCCTTTTGAACCTGGTTGACTTCTTCTAAACAGTCACCAAAGCCATAGATGAAGGGAAGGTAGTCCACACAGCCTATCTGGACCTTGCAAAGGCATTTGACACAATACCCCACTCGGGCATCAGAGATAAGCTATCCAGCTTAAATATAAACCCCTATGTCACAAGATGGGTTGCAAACTGCCTCAAAGACAGAACACACAGAGTGAGAGTTGCTGGAGCCATGTCAGACTCGAAACCGGTCACAAGTGGCATCCCACAGAGTTCTGTCCTGGGACCACTCTTGTTCGGTATATACTTTTCCGAGGTATAGGCAAACGTGGGAGGACTATGGATCACTAAGTTTGCAGACAACTGCAAACTGGGCACCATAATTAACTCTCCAGCTGACACAAACATCCTTCAAAAAGGTCTCACAGAGACAGATAACTGGTGCTAGCGCCATGATTTAAAGCTAAATGCCAAAAAATGTATAGTCATACCGTTTGGCAAAAACAATGTGCCCACAAATTACCACATAGATGGAAACCCATTAAGTACAGAGAAAGTTATTAGGGACCTGGGGACCCAAGTTGATAGCAATCTCTCCTTTGAAAACCACATTGCCAAAGTGGTTAGAAAGACCTTCTACATAGCCCACCTCATCACAAAGGGTTTCACATCTAGATCAAGAGAAGTAATCGTTCCCCTTTATTCATCCCTCATCAGGCCCATCATAGAATGCAATGCCCCTTTTGGGATGTACCTTACCTGACACCTGCAGCAATTAGAAAGACCCCAAAAGTATCTCACCAAGAGGATCAAGGGTCTCAAACAGATGCCATATGCTGCTCGGTTAAAAAAACTTCAGCTCTACTCAGTTGCATACCGCCTACTTCGAGGCGATCTATGCCTGACATACAAAGCTATGTCAAATCCAGAATTAATGGACATGCTCTACCTCAGTAAATCTAAATCCCTTAGAGCCACACGCTCGAGGGACTTGAACCTCAGCACAGAAATAAATAGACTCCAAATAAAAAGCAACAGGACACTGCTGTGTTGATAAAATGTATAAAAATAAAAACGGGTTTTTCACTAGATGCTATTGGTTGTCTTATCTTTTAAAAATGTTGTTTGAAGAATGTATCTTTGTCTGATGAAGGGTGTAACCCGAAAGCGCTTACCTGGTGTTTTATTTGTCTATGTTGGATTAAATTTTATCTACATTTTATCAAAACAGCAGTGTCCTGTTGCTTTTTATTTGGAGTTGTTTGTGCTTTGAAGCTCATCGGGACTTTGGCATAGCGTACAGGTTTTTTACTTTGTATCACAGAAATAAATAGAACTTGCTGGAGGGAGAGGTTCATAACCCAGAGGCTCCCTTCGCTCTGGAATAGAATTCCAGTTCATGTGAGGCAGAGCATTTCACTGAATCTCTTCAAGAAGAATCTCGATAGGTGGATGGGGGATCGTAGGTTTGTCGCAGGGATTACTCCCGTGTCACTATTAGACAGAGGCACAGTAAACTAAACCTTAAAAAGGGCACAGTATACTCAAATCAAGGGGTGGCGTAAGCCATACAGAATCTGGCTAGGCTTATAATTGCCCCAGGGCAGATAGCCTAGTATGAACCTATGAACCTATGAGACTGATAGTTTGATTTTCTCTGGGTTATTTGACTGTATGCAGTTCCATACAATTGCTTTTTTAGATATTTTGTCTAGTCCGGTTAGTTCATTGATCACCTATGTGGAGTGAAACGGGTAGATATTAGAGGACAGAGTATTGCTATTATTTGTGGGCCAGTCTAGGTTCAGGTTTCTTGTCTGAAGGATGAGGATAACCAGCTTAACATAATTTCAGTCTTACTGGCATTTTTTGATGATGGGGGATGCAGGCAGTAACAATGAATAAAACCTTTTTTTTAATACAAGTTTAGTTGATAGCAGTTCTTCCTTGCTGATATGAGGTGGAGTTGAGTGGTAGTTATGGAGTTGTATGTTGTTTGAAAGATACTATCCCAACACCGTGCAGCTATCATCTACAATGTTATGGCCTGCATTTTCAGTGACTCTTCTGATATCCAAGATAAAGATACCAAAAAGTGTTAGCTCAGGACAGGCCACTGCGTGGCCCTGCTCATAACATCGCATTTATTCAGTGCTGTTCATCAAATGTATTCCTTTCATTCCTGGCACTATTTTTTATTCTTTACATACTCTACCACACTTCCCCCAACATCTGGTCACTTTACCTTGCCAGTCCATTTCCTATATGGGCTTTTGATGAATCTATGAAAACTGTATCCTCTATATTCCCTTAACAAAGGTCGAGATAACTTAAGTCTTAGAGATGGATAGGAATGGACTGATAAAACCTACTGTCTACAAAATTCTGTTGATGACTCTCTGTCAGGTTTGCTACATTCAAGAACTCAAGGAGACTGTCCATTAGAATATCTTCTTTTCTTTAAAAAGGTAACGAGATGAACCTAAGGGGGGTGCTATTTTCCATTTTCCTTTTATCCCCCATTGTCTTCATTCTAGTGGTCTGTGTCCAAAGCTTTACTCAGTGAGTAGTTGAAGAATTCTGTCAGGGATGCCTTAGTGGGTCCTCTTTGGAAAACTGAAATTTTACTTTACCAAAAATCACAGCAACAAGATGAGATCACTGAAACTGGACATCACTGGATCCTCACTTTCCTGAAGTTTACATCAATGAAACACCTGCTGCATATGTCTCACAGTGCTCGGAGCTTCTGAATGGGGATTGCAGTACAGTGAGGATTGGGAAATGTACCCTTTTCCTCACTGTAGTGCAATCTTTGAGTTGGCATATATAATAGGCGGGGGGGGGGGTGAAGTGAGGCTTGCCTCTCTTGAAAAATGTAAGAAAGTGTTGTTGTTATTGTTGTTGTTGTAGCAGCTGGTTTATTGTTGATGTAAACTTTGAGAATGTGATGGTTTGGTGGTGTCTGGTTTTGGTATTCTCATCTCACTGCTGTGATTTTCGATAAAGTAAAATGTCAGTAATCCAAAGTAGACTCCTTTTAGCATGATCAGCACAATATCTTGGAGATCCTGTTACTGAAGTCTGATATCTTGGCCTTGTTTCTTGCCCATTACTTTGACCAGGTCTGGCTCTAATTTATTGTCTCTTAGTTTGACCAGTTAAAAACTGCTTATTTTCTTATTTTAAATTTTGAGCTGCCACTACCAAGACAAAGTGGTCTGCATTGTTATAATGTTTGGCACTAGCTAGTATATTGTATGTGTGATTGCCACTGTCCATTGTATATTAAGATTTGATCATGCAGTTAAGAGGCTGTTATAGTATATGTGGCTGCATTGAAACACATGGCAGATGCATGATTTGTTGTTCAGTGGTAAATTCTTACTAGAATCCATACTGATGAGAGATTTTTTTTTTCAGAAAATCTGTATATATGTATATATGCACCTATATCTATCTATATATGGACATATATACGTATATATATATATATATATATATATATATATATATATATATATATATAAACTGATGCTGCTCAATTGAAAGAAGGCAAAAGGGAAAATTAAAAAAACAAAAAAAAAATGATCTTTACTAGAACAGTAAGAGGTCTAGAAAGGATTTCCTTTGACAAACACCATGCAACGAATGGAAACCTATCCTGCTGTGACAAGTTGTAACATCAAACAGTGGTTACTTAACCACTAGCAAAACAGAACACCTTTTATTTAATTTACTAGTAAAGTATATGTCTGTATAGTTGCCATTACCCCTTCTTACTATGCATGAACAAATGACTTACTGTAATTCAATTCTCTTATCCTCAAAGAATGAACAAGTACAGTCGGAGAGCTAGACTAATATGTGGAGTTCCCTTCTGACTCACTATTGTAGTTCTCAAAACAAAAAGTATTTTTTAATAACAAAAATTCAAACCTTCTAAGCAAGTCTTGATGAATGATCTCAATTATGCAAGGCAAGCAACTTAAATGATCTACATCCCAGACAGTTCATTTTTCTGTAGGAAAAGTCCTGTCTACGGAACCTAGTAAGACTCTTTGAAAAGGTTTCAGAGGCATTGGACAGTATTCACTGAATGCAAGCTGTTTATCTAGATCTGGTCAAGGATTCTGACACTGTGATCCATGCTGGTTTTGTTAAATAATTATACAAACTCAATGTAAACCCCTGTGTTATGGTCTAAATTACAAATTAGTTGTATGACAGATTTCAGGTTGTGAAAGCTGCCGGAATACATTTCGAACATAACATTTAACTTGCAGAGTACCATATGGATCACTGCTAGGCACTCTCCAGCTTGGCATTTATTTTGCAGATATACAGTCCAATATCCCAAAAGTGTGACTGGCCAAGCTTTCTGATGACAGCAAACTGGACACTGTTGTCTGTTCATCCACAGATACTAAACCGCTCCAGCAAGGGAAAGGATGTGTACATATCTAGTGTACATAAAGTCATATGAAGTTAAATGCAAAGAGTGCAGCATAGTATCATTCAGTAAAAAAGTTGTTCTCATCTCACATGTTTCAAATGGTGCTCTTCTTCAGACATGGCCATAAGACACCTTGGTACCAGTCTAAATGTCCTTGTGGGGCATTCCAAGCTCAGCCAATTAACTCACATGAGAATCAGACTCTGCACCTAATGCCTATAAGGTGAATACCTTAACCACTATGCCAGCCTCCCACCTTTGGTACTTATGTGGACAATTGTCTCTCCTCAGGTCATCATGTTCCTGCCATAGTCTGAAAAATCGTGATGAACCCAGTGCAGAAGACAGAATTTAGAGGATAAACAGGAATGTTATTCCACCTACTATATTACGTGATTTTAAGGAATGGAAGTGTGAAAAACAAGAAACAAGCATGAAAACTGAGTGGTTAAAGTGGAAAAAAAAAAAACAGTAAGGTGATTTTGCAAGTCGTAAGTCATTACAGCATTCATTATGACAGAGATATGCATGGGTTCACCATATGCATACATATGTATATATATATATACATATGTATATATATATATATATATATATATATATATATATACATATATATATAAATATATATATATATATATATATATATAGATATATATATATATATATATATAAAAATATATATATAGATATGTATGTATATATATATAGATATATATATATATATAAATATATATCTATAGATATGTGTGTGTGTGTGTGTGTGTGTGTATGCATATGTGTGTGTATGTATATATATATATATATATATATATATATATATATATATATATATATATATGTGTCCCCCACTATTTACCGAACGCGATTCACGACAAAGAAATCACCGACACCAAACGACCGACAACAAAAAGTACCGACAACGCAAAACACCGAACACCATAACACCGAACACCGACACACTACACGTAAACAACACAGTACACTACAGGACATATCCACTAGCCCTAACCCAAACCCTAACCCTAAGGTCCGACACTACCGCACACTCTCCCTACCTGCACCCAAACCCTAACTCACTTACCCACCCCTAACCCCAAGCTCCGACACTACCGCACACTCTCCCTACCTGCACCCTAACCCTAACTCACTTACCCACCCCTAACCCCAAGCTCCGACACTACCGCACACTCTCCCTACCTGCACCCTAACCCTAACTCACTTACCCACCCCTAACCCCAAGCTCCGACACTACCGCACACTCTCCCTACCTGCACCCTAACCCTAACTCACTTACTCACCCCTAACCCCAAGCTCCGACACTACCGCACACTCACCTATCACACACCCTAACCCTACATCCCTCACTATTGCACACTTACCTGTCCGCTCTCTACTCCTAAATCCCTCACTATCGCATACTTACCAGGTCGCGCTTACACATTCCCCTTGTCGGTTTTCTGGCTGTCGGGATTCCAGCGTGTCGGTCAACTGCGTTGTCGGTCCTTTCACGTTCCTCTTCCGCGTGTCGGAATCGCGTTTGGTAAATAGTAGGGGACCCATATATATATATATATATATATATATATATATATATATATATATATATATATATATATATATATATCTATATATGTTAGGCATATGCATATAAACATATATAGATATATATATATATATATATATATATATATATATATATATATATAAATATAATATGAGACCACAATAAATAATTTCAAAAGCTTTTCCCACCTTTAATGTGATCTATAACCTGTACATTTCAATTGAAAAACAAACAAATCTGTTAGGGTAAAAAATATAAAAAATAAAAAATGTACAATAAGCTGGTTGCATAAGTGTGCACACCCTTAAACTAATACTTTGTTGAAGCACCTTTTGATTTAATTACAGCAGTCAGTCTTCTTGGGTAGAAGTATATCAGCATGGCACATCTTGACTTGGCAATATTCGCCCACTCTTCCTTGCAAAAGCACTCCAAATCTGTCAGATTGCAAGGGCATCTCTTGTGCACAGCCCTCTTCAGGTCACCCCACAGATTTTCTATTTGATTTAAGTCTGGGCTCTGCCTGGACCATTCCAAAACTTTAATTTTCTTCTGGTGAAGGCATTCTTTTGTTGATTTGGATGGGTGCTTGGCGTCATTGTGTTCAAAGGTGAAATTCCCCTTCATCTTCAGCTTTCTAGCAGATGCCTGACGGTTTTGGGCCAAAAGTGACTGGTATTTGGAACTGTTCATAATTTCCTCTGGCTTGACTAAAGCCCCAGTTCCAGCTAAAGAAAAGCACCCCCAAAGCATGATACTGCCATCATGATGCTTCACCATGGGGATGGTGCTCTTTTGGTGATGCAAAGTGTTGTGTTTGCGCTAAATGTACCTTTTGGAATTGTGACAATAAAGTTCAACCTTGGTCTCATCAGACCATAACACATTTTCCCACATTCTTTTGGGAGATGATGTATTGTCTTGCAAATTTTAGCCAAGCCTGGATGTTTTTCTGTGTAAGAAAAGGCTTCCGTTTTGCAACCCTACACCATTGTACAGATATATGGAGAATACAGGAGATTGTTGTCACGTGTGGTACACAAGCAGTACTTGCCAGAAATCCCTGCACTTCCTTCAGCATTGCTGTAGGTCTCTTGGCAGCCTCCCTCATCAGTTTTCGTCTTGTGTTTTCATCAATTTTGGACGGACATCCAGTTCTTTGCAATGTCACTGTTGTCCCATATTTTCTCCACTTTTTGATGACTGTCTTCACTGTGTTCCATGCTATATCTAATGCTGTAGACATTTTTTTGTACCCTTCTCCTGAATGATACATTTCAACAACTGATGCTTTGTAAGCTCTCTGCGAACCATGGCTTTAGCTGTAGCAGGCAATTGAGTAAATGTCAGGAAAATTCTACTAGGATAGCGGAACTTTATTTGGGGTTAATCAGGGTCTCTCTAATTGATGGCAGGTGTGTACCCAGGAAGACTGAATGTTGTAATTAAATCAAAAGGTGCTTCAACAAAGTATTAGTTTAAGGGTGTGCACACTTATGCAACCAGCTTATTTTACATTTTTTATTTTTTTATATTTTGTCCCCTAACAAATTTGTTATTTAATTGAATTGTACAGGTTATAGGTCACATTAAAGGTGAGAAAAGCTTTGAAATGATTTATCGTGGTCTCATTTTTTTATATCACAAAAATCTGGCATTTTAACAGGGATGTGTACACTTTTTATATCCACTGTATGTGTGTGTGTGTGTGTGTGTGTGTGTGTGTGTGTGTGTGTGTGTGTGTGTTATGTGTAGATATATATATATATATATATATATATATATATATATATATATATATACAGAAATATGAGGGTGTACAGTGATAACATTTTGATTAGATCTGGAAAGGAGTGATCAAAGGATAGTAATTTAGACATTAGTGTATACAAAAAGAAAGGGAAAATAGGAATATGTGCACATTCATCCCAGTGGCATTCACTGTAGCATTCACTCTAGGAAAACCAGGTCAATCTTTAATTTTGTTTCCAAATATTTATTATGTTACATTGTGGCTGTTCTCCATATTGATCACTGCTTCAGTAGCCTTAGCTATATGGGTTATATCCTGCCAAGGATAAAACAGCCAGAAAGCTTCCATAGCTTCAGGGCATCTTCCACACACCCAAACTGTTAAGCAGCTTGAGCTGAGCTGACTAAAAGACAAGTTTAGGTTCAAAGTCTTTTAGAGCCTTACTGCTGCTGAAGAGTATGCTTTGCCGAGTCTTTTCATGATTGACTGTCAGCTAGTGCTTTCATTAGCTGGGCAGAAAAGTTCCTAATCTACCATGTAGCTATGACTACTACCGCAGTGATCAATATGAAGAACATAGTACAGTTGTGTAAGTTAAACTTACCATAACAATACATGTTCAAATGATCACTGCTGCAGTAGCCATTCCCTCCCTCCCTCCACCCCTGTTATATTTTTGCCAGGATATAATCCATACAGCAAAGGCTACTGCAGCAGTGATCATCTGAACATCAACTGCTGTGGTAAGTTCAATTTACACAACCATACTTTATTTATTTTTTGGCACATGCTTTTCAACATGCAACATGGCTGACCTGTGATTGCATGGGTTTGACTTCAGGACAAAATCAACAAATTTAATGAAGCACAGCACAATATTTTCCATATTTTCAAAACGAGACACCAAACAAAGTCTCAGAGTAAGTTTTAATTGTCTTTTCTTTTTCCAAATGTTCTCTATGCAAGTAGGGTTTTCACTAAACTTCACTTTTTTCACCAAATAAAATCAATGAAATATGTAATAGCATAATATGCAACAAATCACTCCAGTGAATATCCATCTCTGCCCTCCCAGCAGCAGTCCACAAAATGGTGATAGAATACTATTAAGAAGCCATAGTCTTAAATACATAAGATGTGTTAATTCAAGGAAATTAATAACATGTATTTGATTAGCCTGGTAGTCCCACACGATTAACAGTTTGCTTCTTTTTTTAGAAAATACGTGGTTCCAATGTTATATGTCCTTGATAGAGAAACAGTAATCCTCAGTAGTGTTAAATAGTTCAGCCTTTGTTCTCATACCCTTTGTGTGTGTGTGTGTGTGTGTGTGTGTGTGTGTGTGTGTGTGTGTGTGTGTGTGTGTGTGTGTGTGCATGGATGTGTGTGTGTGTGTGTGTGTGTGTGTGTGTGTGTGTGTGTGCATGGATGTGTGTGTGTGTGTGTGTGTGTGTGTGTGTATGCATGGATGTGTGTGTGTGTGTGTGTGTGTGTGTGTGTGTGTGTCTGTTTTTGAAATGTATATGTTTATAGCAAATCCATAATGGAGATATATTTCATTCAAGCAGAACTTTAGTGATTAGTGCTATCAAACAATTTCAGAGCTTTCAGACATGAGCACATTAAAATCATAATATTAATGTAGTTTTCTTTTTCTTCTTCACCTTCTCTCAGTTATGTCATCTGTGGTTATTCCATTCTAAAATAAAGCCCTCTCAAACACACTTGCAAACATTGAACTTTAAAGGTATATGACTAGACTACAAGTAAGAGCAAAGTGGAATGATTATTTTGTACTACTTTATACTTTTTCCAAGTGAATGAGATGCTTCACTTGCTTTGTTTTCCCCTGAATGTCGCTATTCTGTATAAATGATATTCATGGTATTTCACTGAAGGTAAGTAGAGACTGAGGGAGTTAAAAAGAGACTATGCGAAGAAACTCCTTACCAATTTTGACCCTTACCTCTGTCTGCTGTACAGCTATATTCATTAATGTAAAAGTCATTTAACAGATAGGAGATGCTTAGGAAACAAAACATTCGTGGCAGTAAATGTGTTGGTTGTTGTGAGAAATGTGTGCTATAAAATACATAGCCTGAAAACAATGTAGAAACTTGACCTGACTATATAAAAATAAAAACAAAATATATATAAATCCCTAGCGAGTTTAGCTTACAATACTGTAAATCTACTTTTACACTTTGGTGAATGAGCATTTAAGAAAAAAGTGACCATCCAAATCATATCTAGTCACTGATCTTACTTCATTCATTTTTATAACAACACAGATCTTCTCTGTCTTAAATGCCTAAGACAGAATACATTTCTGCACTTTATTTCTGACTCCAAACATACTAAGCGTTTTATTAAAGGAATAAGAAATCTGCATTTTGTTAATTCATTAATGTGCATCAAACTTTAATAAAGTGAAAACTGTACTTCTTTTACTCTGGTATTAAATTATTCACCTGTTGTACTATCACTTTCTTCCAGTTGTCTCTCTCTCTCTCTCTTTGTTAAGAGAACCAACTGCATTGTTTATTTATTCTCACAATTACTTGTGCCGAATGCTCTCCACATATTCTGCAATATAATATGTTATATAAAAAGAGAGAGGCAAAGAGGGAACATGCATCTGCTGAACTTCATTAATAATACCAGTAACATCATAAACATTGTTAGTACAATTAGTTATCCTCTGTGCAGTTTGCAGTATAGAAATGCAGCTTTCTAGTGAAAATTCACCTGGGTCCTAAATGAATCGGCTGGCAGATGGACTTGGTTTATTGATTAAAACAGTATAGTCGTCTCATTTATCATAATTACTTGAACAGATGGAGTACTGCATTCAACAATTCCTGAGTTCAAGGCTGATGATGCAATTACTTAAAATCTAATTTATGTATAATAATTAGGAATCTGAGGACAGTGGACTTAGTTTTAAACTTTAATATGCAGCTGTTCTGTTTATTGTTTTCTCACATAAATGTGTACAGCAACCAATTGAAACAATTAGCATTAGAAAGGCTGTTACCCACTCAAATTTGGATCTCAGAAATTGGAGTATAATAACAATTATCAGGAATACCGTATGGCTATGTAAAAGTGTGTGTGTGTGTGTGTGTGTGTGTGTGTGTGTGTGTGTGTGTGTGTGTGCGCCTCTTTTTGACAAGAATAGCTACAAATAGATAAAATCTGCATAGCTTCAGATAATGATGTTTGGACTTTATTTCCAATGAAACCATTAAAAATAAAAATAAACACGATTACTTTTATAGTAGCACATTTCCTAACTTAGAGAGATGGCTTCATCGCAAGCATTAAAAGGTGACAATGTTTTTGAATTTCACTGCTAATAATAATGCTGTTTCTATTATTGTGCCAGCAACACATACTGACTGTATGGGTTTCTGTGGTGTTCCCTTATGATTTTCTAACCATGATTACCAGGGTGAAACCCTAGGTCAGCAGTTAGTAAATCCCAACTGATTTCGATTTCTACATTAATATTTTCTGTTATATAATTACTTCCTTTCTCTGTTTAAGCAGTTCAGACTAATAAAACTCTGAAACAAACCAACCCATCCAAAAGCAAGGTAAAGCAACTCCACAGCAACAGCTTGTCACAGATCCACATTTTTTATTAGATCCAAATGTTAATCGTAATATAAACACTTTTGTCTGCCTCTGCAGACTTCATCAGATACAAATGGATAAAATCAAACAGATGAATTTAAATAAATAACACCCATCAATGTACTGATACACACCCACCCCTTTAAACAGCATTTAAAGTGCTCTTGTAGACTTGACTGGTTGCCTTGGTGGCAGTCAAACGCTGCAGTTTCGGTTTTTCAGGTGAACACCTTAACCAGTATGTTATTTCTTCCATTGGGTTTATGTTTATTTTTTGTAACTTTAAAAGTTAAATATATATTGCTTGTGAATAACCATTTACATTTTATATTTTTATACTTTGATTTTTATAAAAATATTATTTTACGTAGGAAAGTTTTATTGAAGTAACATGCTAAAAAAGGTGTTTTTAATACAAGTATTTTAATATTGTTATACATTGTATTTATTTAGTGTGCAGATTAAAGGAAAAAAGGTGTTGGGCCACTTTAAATGCTGTTAGAAGGGCAGGATGTGTACCAATACATTGATGGGTGTTATTTATTTAAATTCATTTGTTTGATTTTATCCATTGGTGTCTGATGAAGTCTGCAGAGGAAGAAGAAAGTGCTTATATTATGATTTTTTACGTTTGGATTTATTAAACATTTGGATCTGTGACAAGCTGCTGACGTGGAGCTGCTTTACCTTGCATCTGTTTTAGCAGTTGTCAGATGAGCAAAATAGGTACCTCTGAAGTGTCATAAATACTCATGAATTATGTAACTTATTTTTCAGTTCATTTATTCTTTTGCTTTATTGCCACATGTTCTGTTTAGTTTAGAATATATAAAGAGAAATAATAATAATTATTATTATTATTAATAGTAGTACTAATATTTTCTTTTATCTGACACATCATTTCTATTTGCAGATTTAAATGTTAGAATTTCTGCATCATAATTTCATAATCAATGTCTTCACAAACTCATTAAATCAAGTAATGATGATGGATACACATTTTTAAAATATGCTACATAGCAGTTAGAATAGCAGTACTATTAACAGGAATGGAATACATCTGATAATAGATTCACTGCTGTCAGGCCTAGTAGCTGTCATTGATGGACTGTTCATGTTAACTTACATGTGGCATTAAGAACATTCTTCCTTTATATCTGAATATGTATGCCTGAATTCTATATCTGTACCATATTACCTCCACATCCTACCACCCTCTTATATCTCCAAAGTAAACCATACCTTTCACGATAACTTCTGACCTACTGGCTTCTTCTATGGCATTACTTACTAAAGCTACAAGGATTGTCATGCCATCAGTTTAGAATAATTATGTGAATACATGATGCATAGAGTACTAAAAACTATCCAGAAAGATCAATTTTGGGAGTGCTTTTACTCAGCATAGTCTTCTGGTTGTCCCCCACACAGAGCATTGAGCCAATGAAGATGACGATTGTTGACAGCTGGAAAGAAATGTAATCTTACCTCCTAGCAAAAAAGCATTACCCAGCTGGCTGAGTGCAGACAAAAACCATAACCTCAACTCTTGAAAATAAATTGGACAGACTAACATTCAACGTGGCTAAGGTAAAGTTAGGCAAGCTGCCATAAAAAGGCTGTATAACCTCCATTCAGTTTCCTTGGGTCAACCTTAAAATTACATGAAACAAGATCCTGGGAGTACAAGATCATACAGCATGAACCCAGCAAACATAAATCAGTGACTTCGACATGAAAGTGAATGAAACTGTAAACAAGAACTTTATTCCAAAGAATCTACGTAATCTTTTCCAAGGGGGAAGACATTTCAAAATCGGTCAAGCATCATAATGAATTTCTTATAATTATGTCGTCTGTTCTCAGTGCATCTGTTCTGAATTCTGTACTCTGCTTATCTTCTATGTTTAGAGGACCATTGGTTTTACCCTTTTCACCTATTTATGTCTCTCTCTTTTATTACCTGTTGCAGGCATTGTGCCAGCCATCTGAAACACTGTATCCTGCAGTATCATGATCAATTGCAACACAAACTTCTTTTGAAAATTTGCAGAAACCTGCAGTAGAAATATAAAAGTGCACGAACAGTAGACATTACAGTATATGCTGATGTTAGCAATTTATAATTGGTGCCCTAGGTGATGTTTTTCTGATTTTTTTTTCTAATACTGCAAAAAATTAGCAACATATATTGCTAATATCACTCGCTGCCATATATGAGCTTTGAAAAAAATGCTCTTAGCCTCCTGATATTTACACAAATAATTATTACTGAATTACCCTTCTGCCATTGATCACTTGGTGACTCACAATGAGGATCTAGTCCTTCTTGATTTCATTTGCAAGCACAACTTTGTCCTGAGAATTCCTCTGTTCATTTTATCTAAAAAACAAAGGCAAGGCCACTGATTCAGTTGTATATGCCCAAACCGATTGTCTGTCACTGCATGTGTGTGTGTGTGTGTTGGGGGGGGGGGGGGGTAAATGCTTCATTCCTTCAAACCAGCAATTTCCCAACCACCTCCATATTAACAAATTTATATTCTGTACTCTCCACCCACAAATTCATTAAAAATGTATTAAAGGCATGAACAATGGTGAAGACCACACATTACATCTCACACTTCCCTAATTACTAAACTATGATAAAAAATAGCAGTATAACAGTCCACAACTCAACCCTCTAGCATCCACTTAACATAAATACTGATACTTTGTCCTGCCTTTATCGAATACACTTAACAATC
Source organism: Protopterus annectens (assembly GCF_019279795.1). Taxonomy (NCBI): domain Eukaryota; kingdom Metazoa; phylum Chordata; order Ceratodontiformes; family Protopteridae; genus Protopterus; species Protopterus annectens. Next base: position 1,496,226,082 of record NC_056737.1, on the reverse strand, counting down.
CACTGATATTCATCATTAAACCAAGTGAGGTAAGGAGGGGTTGGGTCCTTAGGTCTTTTGAGGTGGGGAATTGACTATTGAGGTCCACATTTCGGCATGATTTTGTTGAGGCAGGATGAAGTCCAAGATGACCTGGGGTTGGCTGGTGTCAAGGTAGGCCTTGGATGATTAGCAGAAAGAAGAGATGATTAGAGGTTTCCTAGATTAATATCATTTTTTTTCCTGTGGTGGTATCTTGCTCTTTGCCTGAATGTTAGTCTTTCTTAATATTATTTTTTGTCTGGAAGTGGTAAGTGTCTGTTTGTCGGGGGTTGAGGACTGGTGTTAAATACTACTTTTAAGCCTGCTCATCTTCCTCGTGGCGCCATCGCTGCTGTGAATGGAAGAATGTTAAGAGGGATGAGCAGGTTCATAACTATGGAGAATTCAGTTATCATCCATTTTCTCCCAACTTTGGTTCCAGTTACAAAAATAGTTTAAATTTTATCCATCAAGGTTAAGCTCTAGGGGTGGTGAAAAGAGTACTTACAGTTGCTGCAATAGGTTCTCTAGTTTCTGACAGCCGGTGGTAGTATGGTGGTTTCTTTTTGGTTGCTGGTTTGGCAGTGGCAGTTTTAGATGGCTTACTGCTTTGGTGGGGTTTTGGCGTGGGCTGGTGTGTTGCTGCGATGGTGTTAGAACTCCTCGAGGGGTCTGATAGTTTTGTTCCTGTTTGCCACTTTGGTAGTGGTATTCCCACAGGAGTGTAGGACCTTCTGGTGGCGGCCTTTTACTGAGTGGTGGTAGCATTTTCATTTGTACCTTTTTAGTGGTTTTCCTCGCAGCCTCCATTCCTGATGGATTCCCATTTTGTTGTTGGTGTGGAAGGGGTGGTTGCATTGCTGCAGGTGGTGGTGTGGTGGCTTAGTCTTGCAGAACAGTTCATTGGTGGTGTTTCATGGGCAATGAAGCCCCACATGTAGTGGTCATTTTCCACGCATGAGTGGCAATGGTTTTACAGAGGCTGGAAGTCAAAGCAAGGCAGTGCAATAATTAGTATGAGCTGTTTAAGATTGTTATATGCACTGCCTTGCAAGCTTTCATATGCAGTCCATATCTCTCAACTGGACAGATTTTCAAAGGTTTGTTCTGTTTCTCATAAAATTTGTGGTCCTGGCAAATTAATGGGTTGAACGGAAGATTAAGTCAAGTTCTCAACTGTACAGATATTCACAGAATGTTCAGACTTTTGGTTTATAAGTTTGTTCTGTTCCTCACAAAATTTGTGGTCCTTCTGGCAAGTCACTGGGTTGAATGAAGGATTAAGTCACTAAATAATGACAGACATTTTAGTAACACGAGTTCAGACTTCATATCCTGCAGACAACGTAAGTTAAACAAACTTCAGTATGCTAGCAACATCTGTTTATAACAGAAATATTTAAACTATGTCCCTACTTTTGGCTGTTGTTCCCTCAGTTTGTTGGCCTTTTGTCCACATTTTTTGCAGTTAGAAGTTAAGAGGTGTGCTCCATAAAGGAGGCTAGCTAATAGTGGATACATATGTATATATATATATATATATATATATATATATATATATATATATATATATATATATACATAGTTTCAATTTATAATCTCAAAATACTGAATGATCAAATTTCAGTATTTCAAGACCATAAAGTTGAATCTTCTAAATATCAAAACCTCATAACCGCGATTTCAGAAATGTCGAAGTCGTGGTTATTGTGTTCTGATACGTGACGTGGGATGTACTGTGTGCCTGATGTATGGTTTGGTGTGTGAATTTGGCTAAGATTAAGGTAAGTGAATATTTTAAAGGTTTTTCTGTAGGCATTGGAGTGTATGTGAGTGTGTTTGGAAGTTTTAGGTGTGGGTTAGGGTAGGAAGGTGAAAGTATGACTGTTTAAGTGTTGAAAGTAGTAGTGTTTGTATATATGTGATGTGCGTGTACAAAGGGACTGTAGAGTGTGTAGAGGTGAGTTTACTGTCTTTTTCTGTTTGGTGTGACCTTGGAGTTAGTATATATAAGTAGCGGGGGTGTGGGGGGGTTTGCCCCCCTACTTATTTGTAGGGTGGGTTTGTTTATCTGTGTTTTTGTGTTTGTATGTGTTCATTTGTTGTAGTGTCACAAGGATGGTGTATGTGTTGTGTGGTGTATGGTGTGTTTACATTCATGATTTTGAATTTTGCACTTTTGGGGTTTTGGTATTTAGAAAATTCACCTTTATAGTTTTGAGATACTGAAGTTTGATATTTCAGTATTTCGAGGTTATAAAGTGAAACATTATATATATATATATATATATATATATATATATATATATACACACACACACACACACACACACACACACATACACTTGTCCAAATATATGTATGTATAAATATATATATATATATATATATATATATATATAGATATATATATATATATATATATATATATATATATATATATATATATATACATATTTATTTATTTAAAAAAAAGTTCCGTTGTCTTCTGTGTCACTGCAGCAGACAATGGGTCGGACAGGTAATTACTTGCTTATATGTGACTGCATAGTTAGCGGGGGGGTAGGGCAGTGGAGGGGACAGTGGCAACTGAATTAGAAATAGCTCTTGCACTGCTTTAATATGTACAATTGTTTGATGTGCTATTTTTCTGTTTCACCACAGCAAACAGAGGATAATTGCAAATTAAGCCATAGGCATATGAGCAGTTTTCTTTCATGGCTAATTAATAAAATACATTTCTTACTTTAACCTTTGATTTTCTTTTCATTACAATTGCATCACACTTATTTACTATGTTTCTCTCTAATGTTTCAGGTTTCAAAGTGCAAAATGGAAGATATCCAGGCATTCCAGCAGAGCTGGGCGAGCATCGTGGCCCAAGAGGAGGACCTGTTCCGGGAGATGCTGAATGGGGACACAGCGACGACCAGCAAGCATGGCCCCAACACTCTGAAGAGATGACAAAAGGTGAAGAGAAAACAAGCAACCAGAGGCAACAGAGCACATCAGGTGCAGCCAGCTGAGGAGAGATCAGCAGAGGTCGTGACACCTGAGTCAACACTTGTTGCTCTGACAGGTAATGATCCTCCAGTCCCTGTGGGGGGGCAGAATTAGAGGTAGCAGAGCGGGGGGCCAGAGATTGGGTGACAGGGTTAGTTCATAGGTTCATAGATTAGTACTAAGCTAACTGCCCTTGCAAGCCATTTTAAGCTTAGCCAATTGTCCCTTGTTATACTCAAACCCTGTACCTTGTGTTTGTAAGGCAAACACCTTACCCATTAGGCCACCCTCCCAGTGGACTGCCTATGTTTTTGCATGATTCCAGGGGTGGCAATGTGGGTCTTCAAGCCTTGGGGGGGCCAGGATTTTACCATGGATAGTAGTATGTCATTGCTAGAGGAAGAAATTGACTTGTGTACAGAGGGTAGGGTTAGACTTTGGCACACAACCGGGGATTGGTTGACTACGCAGGCAGTGGGACAGGAGGGTGCAGCAGTCCTCTTGTCTCCCCACATATCTCTTACAGTGAAGGAGAAGATCTGGAAGGGTGAGTATGTGGGCATTTTTGAGTTAGTCAATGCAGATGGTGTTCAGTACCTGCTGGAAGTCTAGATGGTGAACAGGAAAGATCTGTTGGCAGCCTTGGCTGCCCTAGGTCGCTGGCAGGTTGGGAAGCTTTGGCAGAGAATGTGGGAGAATTGGGTTTTGGAGTTTGTATATTACATGGTGGTTTGGTTAGAAAAGGATAGTACTTTGGCTCTTTCGCTTTTGGCTTATTTTCTGGCAATATGGGAGGCATAAAGGTTATGGCCAGGTAATGCTTGGCTTTGGTATGATCAAAAATCCGTAAGAGGAAGGCACTCAATAGGGCTATGCGATGGGAGGTAAGACATCCTATCTGGCTGTCCACCATGATGGACAGTTTTGGTGGGAGCAGTAGAAGTAATAAATTCACAGCGGGGGGTGTCGGACTATGCTGGGCTTTCAAGATGGGAAGATGTGCTTGGACAGCATGGAGATCCTCTCATGCTTGTTCAAAGTGTAGGGGTGGGCAATCAGCAGTGCACTGCAGTAGGGGTGAGAGCCAGTTTGGGGGTCAGACAACATCCTTCCCAGGGCACTGAGGAATAGGTGGACCTTCTGGGGGGGTTTCAAGAGTTACAGAGCAGGGTCAATTTTCATGGACAGATGGGAGGGTCCTTTTGGGGGACATGGAGACACCCGGGGGGACGTGTTCACCTATTAAGCTGAATGTCCTGTGGGATCTGCTGTTGCGGTATATGCAGTCAGCAGTGGCCTGGGAAGTGATTGAGTGTTTTACAAGGTGGGGTTCAATTAAGTCAGGCCTGGTGGGGGATGGTAAGCTGGGAAGTAATTTGAAGTCAGTGCGGGGAAGGGAAGACATTTGGGAGGCTTTGGTGGAGAAGGAGCATCAGGCGGGCAGGTTACTAGGTCTGTTTGATAGTCCTCCATTTACCCATTTCAAGATGTCACCTTTGGGTTTGGTTCCCAAAAAAGAGACCAGGTGAGTTCCATTTAATACACCATTTATCTTACCCAGAAGCGAAGTCTGTCAATGGACTTTATGCCATGGGAGGAGGTTAAGGTTACTTATATGTCATTGGATGATGCGGTCCACATCATTAGAATTTTGAGCACCCTTGGCTGGTGAAGGTGGACATTGAGTCTGCCTTTCACCTTTTACTGGTGGGAAGAAGACTGGCCATTGTTGGGCATGGTAGTGGGGGATAAGTCTTATTTTGACAAGGTTATGCCCATGGGATGTGCAGTGGATTGTTCCACTTTTGAGAAGTTTAGCTCAGAATTACACTGGATATGGCAACAGTGGGTTAAGGAGCCGAGAGCAGTGCATTAGTTAGATGACTTCTTACTAGTGGGTGAAGGGAAAGAGCTGTGGCGATGTGTGAGTTTTGGGGGATATGTGAGGAGTTAGGTGTAACATTGGCTACTCATAAGTTGGAGGGCCTAGCAAAGGTTTTAGACTTTTTGGGGTTGACTGTGGATGTGGGTCTAGAATTATTTTGTCTGCTGAGAGAGAAGGCAGCTTAGACTACAAGAGAAAATAGTATGGATGAAGTCTAGGGATAAGGTTCAGGTGAGGGATGTCATGGAGCTGTTGGGGTTGTTGAATTTTCCTTGTAGGGCAGTGCATCTGGGTCAGACGTTTTGCCGATCAGTGCCATTTATTTTGAAAGGAGGTAAGGATAAGCACCATCAGGTGAGAGCTAGGAAGTTAACATGTGGTGACTTAACCTTGTGGCTACAGTTGTTATAGCAGTTTAATGGAGTCACGTTTTAGCAGACAGACTGGGTAAGTAAGGATGAGTTGCAGTGGTTTACAGATGCAGCTGGGGACCTGGGTATGCGAACATTCTTTGCAGGCCAATGGTTTGCAGAGCCATGGCTGTCTCAGTGGCCAGAGGAATAGAAGAGGGATGTTGCTTTTTTGGAACTGACGCCAATCTGGGTGGCTTCAGTGATGTGACAGGATAGTTTGAGGGGTAGAAGGGTCATGTTTAACTTGGACAATATTGCAGTTGTTAAGAGTTTTATAAGCTAAGACAGCTAAATCTGAATGTTTAAACGATAAAACCAAGCATGGAGGAGAGAACACAGCAGGAACTGTATAAAGATGATGAAATCCACCAAAATTATTCCAAATACACGTATAGCATCCAACGATCATAAAATCATCATCTTTATACAGTTCCTGCTGTGTTCTCTCCTCCGTGCTTGGTTTTATCGTTTATACTACGTTGTGTGTACTTGGAGGAGTGTTTACTTCACGGTTTCTACGTATCCTTTATAAATCTGAATGTTTGTTGATGGTATTGCGTAAACTAGTGCTGCAGAGCTTGTTGATTATTTTTTCTTTTACAGGGGTACATGTCCAGGGGTGAAGAATCAGATTGCTGACACCCTCTCTTGTTTTGGCAGGTGGCTCTGATGGCAGCAGGGGATCCCACGGTGGTACCAGAGGAGGTTTGGCAGATTGGGCAGCATGGACTGGCAGGTTGTTTCAGCAGACATGGGTTGTGTCTAGCAGGAAAGCTTACGGTAGGGCTTTCCATGATTTTGACAGTTTTGTTAGTCAGCTACCAGACAGGAATGTGCATGGTCAAAAGAGTTGCTGTTGTGATATTTAGCGATGATGAGGACTCAGTGCAGGGTGGTGAGGTCAATCAGAGTGGTTTTGGCAGCAATTGGGGTGTTTTCCCAGTAGGAAAGACTGGAGGACTTTACTAAACACTGGACAGTTGGTCGAGTGTTGAAGGGATGGGGCAGGGAAGAAGGTTGGAATATAGATGGTCAATGGCCGTTGACGAGGAGAATTTTAAAGGTACTGTTGCAAGGTTTGGGTAGGATATTTGGTGATTTTGGAAGATTATATTGTATGGGGAATGCTGAGTGTTTGGATGTACTTTGGAGCCTTTTGGCTGTCAGAGTTGTTGGGAGTCACTGGTCTGGGATGATGTTATGTTGGTGCCAGGGGTGGTTCATATTTGGTTATGGTCTTCTAAGTCTGATGAAGTGGGGAAAGGGGCAACAGTAATTTTGTGGGGAGCTAATGTGCCCGGTTGCATGGGGTAGGAGACTGTGTGTGGTTCGAGAAGGGAGATCACATCAACTAGTTTTCAGCTCTGTAGGAAGTAGGGCTTTAACTGGAGGGCAGTTGAATTTAGTCATGAGAAGGGCCTTTTTTTAGTATGGGCTTGGATGGAGATACATTTTCTACTCATTCTTTTCATATGGGTCTTGTCACAAATACACAGACTACATTTTCATGAGAATTCAGGCATGGGCTTTTAGCACAGTTACTGCAGGTGGTAGTCCTGATGTTGACATTTCAGCAGTTAATGAAAATGGCAGTCATAAAACTTCATGTCATCAATGTAGACAGTTGAGAGTGCCATGGTGCTTCATAAACATATTACAGACAATTCATTTACTTAGCTGGGACATTTACACTACTCTAATTGTTCATGATAAAATCAAACACGATGCCCTGTTTTACTATTAGGTTAGGAAGCACCATGTGGAATAACCCTCTGATTAATTTTCAGACTACTAGTTTCTTTCAAAGTTTAAAGACTTCAGTATTTATTTTATTTGGGTTCTTTGAGCCATGCTTATACAGCAGCTCTACGGGCAAACATTTATTTTAATGCTATAAACATTATAATTTCATTCCTGAATGCCTTAAGAGGAAAGCTTAGGCTAAATAAATGATGCTCATTAGTTCATGTTATTTTGCTACAACTCTCATAAAGGAAACTACAGACAAATCCTTAAAGGCAGGCATTCAAGTTGGTACAGAATAAAAAATGCAGCAGAGAGCTAATTCCTCTTTTATGGTAAACAAAATTAATTCTAGAACAAACTGAAGAAGCAGGAAAATTCTGAAATGGAGCTATGGTTTTTCAGAATATTTTTTTGCACTGTAACTATCTATTCACTAGGTTACTAGACTATCATCATACCTCTCAACCTGGAAACATCAAAAATCTGGACAAGGCCCATGAAAAATAGATACAAATATGTACGCTGTTTAACATAACATTTGCTTGCATAATTATGTAACCCCGCCCACTCCAATGGAATTGTGGAATACCAACTTTCAAACGCAAACTGAAGAACAGACAACCAAAATATTGCACCAGAGTCCCGCTGCAGCGACTCCAACATCCCATTACCTGCCTATTTTCCATTTACCATAAACACTAATGTTGTGGTAAGGTGCAAATCCTTATTGTTATGTTATTGCAGAGGTAATGTGTATATCTGACAGTGAATGCCACACCTTTTTTAGTACACCACCTTGTGAGGGACCCTGCCTATAGATAATATTAACAATGACACAGCCTCCCATCACCTATGAATGACATGCTGGTGGTTAAGTGACGATGATACTCTCTGGTTCTACTATATTTTGGATTTCAGCTAACAGAGTTCACTATGTACCACCATAGACATTTTGCTCATCAGCAATTCCAAAAGCTTTCGGCTCATAGAATGAAAGGCAAGAACGTGACAAAATCTTTAGAGGATTTAGGGGAAAATCTCAGGATTATGGAGAATATTACAAAATTCTAGAGGTAGACTGTCTCTTTCTGAATTTAGATGCTTATTCTGCAAGCTGGGTTACATTATACTAGAATTAGGTATGCAGTTATTTAATATCTATGTACCTATCTACCAGAGCCTATTTTGCCAAAATATGTATTTTAAGAGATCTGCAGCTGCAAGTGAAAGCACGTTCTGAAAATAGAAATAAAACTAAAATAAATAAAACTTATTTAAACAAAGAAACCCATTGCAGATCAAATCAATGATTAAATCAAGACAGCTGCCACCTTTTATTTCTTTTTCCTCCTTTTGGAATATCCAACACTATACTTGATGTACTAAAGTTTTTATGGCTATGTACCTTAACAGTAATCTAGAACTACATAGTAAAGATGATCTCTGTCAATTTTCAGTGTAACCATTGTTCATGCACATTTTAATAAACTGTATGTTTTTGAAACCAATTAAGAATATTGTACAATTCCAGCAATAATGTGCTTGTGTGTTTTCCTATCTCTATTCGTAAATAAACAGCCTACAGAGTAACTGTACTAAGTAATGTATGCATAAATTGCTCACTACTGCAAGTATACTTACCTGCTAATGATGTAATACACCTGTATTTCTTCACCTCATGGATGTAATACAAAATTTTCTTGGCATAAACATTCATTAATTCTAAGGGTCAGTTAAATAATATAGTCTCAATTTTAATAAACAGTATTTTTATTTATTTTATTTAAATAACAGACTCATTTGGATCACAGGAAGTTAACTGTTTTAGAGGTGATAAAGGAGCCCACGACTTTCTTATTTTCAGAATGTAAGAAAATTGACATAAATGAAACTCAAACCAGTGTCCAGGTATTCAACATGTCCTAACTCCTGTCCAGGTATTCAACATGTCCTAACTCCTGTCCAGGTATTCAACATGTCCTAACTCCTGTCCAGGTATTCCACATGTCCTAACTCCTGTCCAGGTATTCAACATGTCCAAACTCCTGTCCAGGTATTCCACATGTCCTAACTCCTGTCCAGGTATTCAACATGTCCTAACTCCTGTCCAGGTATTCCACATATCCTAACTCCTGTCCAGGTATTCAACATGTCCTAACTCCTGTACATTCTATATATGTTAACAATGAAGCTAATTTTATAACACATATGCCACTTCCAAATTCTAGATGTCCATGTTAAATAGTATCTGCTGCAGGCTGAAAGAATTCCATTTCCAGTTATGTGCACCCAACACACACACACACAGACACGTTTTTAGGGCAATGTGTGATACTCAACAAGTAGTTTGCTGGCGTGTGAGTAAACAGATGGATATCAGAACAGCCTGCAATGCTGACAGTGATCTGCTTCTTTTTTTTTCTCGTTTTATCTTGTTGAGAGTCTCCGGTTTTCAGGAGTAATTTTAGACTAAGATTTCTGTAGTCAGATGGATCCTACCTACAACAGAGGCTACATCTTCATGGTTTATGTCTGTCTGCTGTGACATTAGCTGTACTCCAGCTCAGAGTAAGAAGAGGTGTGGACAAATTTCATATAATCTAAGGGGACTTGTAAAACAGTTGGCTGCTGAAACCTGTAATAAAGAACACTGCGCTGTACTTGTATGCATGTCAACCCACACACACACACACACATACACACACACACACACACACACACACACACACACACACACACACACACACACACACACACACACGCACACACACACACACACACACACACACACACGCACACACATGCACACACGCACACACACACACACACACACACACACACACACACACACACACACACACACACACACACACACACACACACCCTCTGTTCCTTTCCTTACCTAATACTTCCCAGCAAAGTCCAAACAGGAGCGAAAAGCAAACAGAGCACCTCTAGCAGCAAAGCAAACGTCCCATTCTCTCGGCAGCATAAGAAGTCACAGCAGCGGAGTCCCTCAGCAAAGCAAAGTCCCGGCAAAAACAAGCCAAAAACGGCAGCAAATTAAAAGTCTCATTTCATCTCTAGCAGCAAAACAAACATAACAAAATAAGAAGCAGCGGAGTCCCTCTAGCAGCAAAGCAAAGTCCCAGCAAAAACGTGCCACGGCTGCAGATTTAAGTCCATCTAGCAATTCTTCTCTTGGCAGCAACAGTTCAATTCTCGACTGCTCCCAGCCAGCCGGAAATGATGATGTGAGCTCCTTGAGCTCAATTCCGGTTGGCTGGTACTGCTGACAGAGCTGACGCCATCGTGCATGTGATGACATCAGATGTGACAGTGCAAATTTAAAAAAAATTAAAAAACAAACAGCAAAGGAATCAGAAATGAAGGGGTGCCACTCGGGAATCGTGGCACCCCTTCATTTGGACCCCAAAACTCAGTGAAACCGAGTAATTCGGGACGGTTGGGAGGTCTGACTATCATTAAAATGTAGATCAAATCAGGAAAAATACATATTTTTTGTCAAACTGCATTAACATTACTAAAGCATACTTTAAAACACTTATTGCACACACTATGTTTATGTTTGTCTTTTCTTTTCTTACTGTTTCAACTTCATACCTAAAATAAACTGCTTGCCCATGTATTTGTTATGATTCCACTGGAAATCAACATGGCATTATGTATGAGGCAATAAATTCATGTCTGGCAGCAAGGATACGACTGATAATGAACTGTGTGCTATATATGTGAGTTTTACTTCTTCTGTCTTAAACAGCATAATATGTGACTCTAAGTAAGTTGTTTAACCAGGCGAAAGGCTTTGAGATGACAGTTGATAAGTGAAATGAATGTGTGGGTTTATGTATGCATGTGTCTGTGTGTTTTTGTATGTGTGTGTACGTGTATAGCTACACTACCGTCTGTCATGTCTCATTATGTCCAGTTATACAGTTAGACATCTGGGTGTCATGTCTTATTATGTTGTATTTTAAAATGCCATATGCCTTTAAGTGAAGGAGTTGGAATGTCACAGCTCCAATGTACATCAGCAGTGGAAATGTCAATGACTGACTTCAATTGTTTAATGGAAAACATCTAATCTGAACTAAGGAAAAAAAGATCAGTGGTGTTGTTTATTTCATTTCTCTGCCCTCAGACCTTGTCAGCTAAAATCTAATATTAGAATGAAGCTGAATGTTATGAGGAGTCTATCTGCCTTGGGAGTAGCACAGTATGTCATGATAAAATGGGACTAGAGGGAGCAGAGCTTACTTTTGACATTGATGCCCAAACCTGCAGTTCCATCAGCCACCTTACTAATCTTGCTTTTGACATTAGTTGATGCAAGGAGATAACCTCCTGGTAAAAACAATGAAGGGGACAATGTTTTACATTTGCCAGGCCTGAGTTAGAATCTCCAATACTATATCGAGTGCTAAACACATGCACACACACATACCCCTGCACTCAGACACAAATGCACGCGCGCACACACACACACACACACACAGACACACACACACACACACACACACACACACACACACACACACACACACACACACACACACACACACACACACACACAGACAGACACACACACACACACACACACACACACACACACACACTATTATTTTATACCTCACTGTATATTATACATTGCGCACTATAACATGGTGGCTGGTTTTGATGGGAATCTGAGATTCTAGCAGCAGCAGTATATACAAAAAGAAGGCCATGTTAGTGAAAGTTCTTAAGAACAATGTGAATGGTCCATGAAGTATATGAAGAACAGCAGCACCATGAAGAGAGAGAGATTCATGAATTGTAAAGTAATGAGAAAATCTCTGGGGCAAAGGTCTGAGTTCTACATAAGTGTCGGGAGAAAGGCAATTTGAAGAATTAGCCTGAGGCTCTGGTAGCAGAAAAGAAAGAAAAGTTACTCAGAAGCTGCTAGAGGAACTATATCTATGTATGTGAGCTGATATTCTAAATAGAAGCAGTGGTCAAAGTATGTGAGCTAATATTTTAAATAAAAGCAGTGGTCAAAGTATGTGAGCTGATATTTTAAATAAAAGCAGTGGTCAAAGTATGTGAGCTGATATTTTAAATAAAAGCAGTGGTCAAAGTATGTGAGCTGATATTTTAAATAAAAGCAGTGGTCAAAGTATGTGAGCTGATATTCTAAACAGAAGCAACGGTCAAAGTATGTGAGCTGATATTTTAAATAAAAGCAGTGGTCAAAGTATGTGAGCTGATATTCTAAACAGAAGCAACGGTCAAAGTATGTGAGCTGATATTTTAAATAAAAGCAGTGGTCAAAGTATGTGAGCTGATATTTTAAATAAAAGCAGTGGTCAAAGTATGTGAGCTGATATTCTAAATAGAAGCAGTGGTCAAAGTATGTGAGCTGATATTCTAAATAGAAACAGTGGTCAAAGTATGTGAGCTGATATTCTAAATAGAAGCAATGGACTCTTATGTGGAAGGTAAACTCTTTTAAAACTTTGGGTACGGTTTATTACATTAGAGAGAGTGAATGAACATGCAGTGTTACAACATACTGTTTATTCTTTATTTCCCCAGGATCTCGAAAGCTGGTGCTTTGTTGTTATTTTCATTGATTTCAAGTAACAGTGACTTTGTTGGGTTGACTCTGACTTCCTGTAGTTTTCTTTAAAGATGGATTTTTTCTGATTAAATTTATTCACTAAATCATGTGGACTTGCTGCTATCTATCTCTCTCTCTCTCTCTACATATATATATATATATATATATATATATATATATATATATATATATATATATATATATACATATACAGAGAGAGAGAGAGAGAAATACGCACACGCATAAAGATATATATACACAGATATTGATATACTTCTATGAATTTATGGCTATAAATCGAAAAATCACATTATCGACTGGTAAGTGACCAAACACAGCTGGTCAATCACCAGCTGATTGAAAAACAGAAAAAAATCTAAACAGGCTTTTTGCAGGGGCCCAAACACACCTCCACCCCCCTGCTAATTATATATTCCATCTTTGACACTGTACTACAATGGGATGAAGGATAAATTCCTTGATCCACACTAATTAAGTCTCACTCTGAAAAAAGCCAGTATATATGATGAGCTATACCTTCGACAAATGGTACTCTCAACCAAATATTGGCAATACATAAACAGATAGAAAGATAGAGTTGGTTAGATAGACAAACATATGCACCTATACATATCACACACAATTGTACTTTCACAGACATATTAAAATATAAAAACCTGAAAGAACCACTGAAAAAAATTGTCAGCTAAGTCTATATTCTGCAGGAAATATTCAAACTACATTTGGTAGGAATCCTACACAAAGCCTCTCATTTGCTTAATGTGAACCTCTCCCAGTAACCTCACTTCACAGGTTCATAGGTGTTTACTAGGCTAACAACCACAAGGGTCTTTTTAAGATGCTGTCATCTTTCTGTGCCATTTATTTGTAGGATTCAGTCACATATTTTGTGATATATTACAATAAGGGCACAGGCTTTCTGGGAACATACACATGAACCCAACCTCTTTAAAACTGCCCACACCTTACATGAGTGATTTCCAGACTATGGCAAGCTTTGTTAGCCTCCTTACAGGGGTGGCATGGCTTGACTGTCAAGACAGTATTTGCAAAATCAATGTATGATTATTTTTAAGAAGTGAAAATATTGTGGAATTTTTTTAACAGTCATATATTTTCTGTCATGGAAATGAAAGAAGAAGATATGTAGTTAGACATGTAGTAAAGTTTACTACTTCAACAAGCCTTGTATTTGAGCAGGGTGAAAGTGCTTGTATACTATATTTTTATAATAAATTTATTCTCCGCCATCCTCAGTGTGCCTAGACCGTTTGTTTTCAGTTTGGAATTCTTTAAAAAGTATTAACTTGGATCCCTTAAAACTACTTCCCCTTGATGAAGCAGTTGAATTTTTCAATTCTACTTTCCTTAACATCTTAAACGACCTCACACCCCCTGGCTAAAACGCATAAAAGCTAGGCACACCCCATGGCTGACAACAGCAACCAAACAAAGCATGGCTTCTAGAGACAAAGCCTGGAAGCTTTGGCATAAGCACAAAAATCCTTCAGACCTTATAAACTACAGAAACCTTTGCAACCATGTAAAGTGCCTAGTTTTAAAGGACAAAAAAGACTACTACCATAATCTACAAAACCAAAACAAAAACAACCCAAAACAATTCTGGAGATCAATCAACAACTTACTTTCTCCTGGATCAAACAATAACCCCTGCCCAAATCCAGAAAAAAAAAAAAACATTGAAATAGCCACTCTCTTCAAGACATATTTCATAGACATCATAGATAATCTTACCACCAATTTCCCCTCATAACCAGCCTAAACCATCACAGCCCTCATCTACTAATACATCCTTTCCCCACTCATATAACTTCTCTCTACACCTATCCCTACTGCCACAGTAAAGAAACTTCTCAAACTAAAACCTTGTACTGCTGCCCCTGACAACCTGCCCCCAGAATTCCTTCAAATAGCTGCAAACTCCATTGCCTATTCTGTCAGCTTACTTCTTAATAGGTTTATTAGAGAGTCTTATGTACCCTCCATTTGGAAAAAGGCATTCATCCTCCCACTGCACAAAGGTGGTAACAACACAGACATCAACAACTTTAGACCCATCGCCATTCTATCTCCCATCTCAGAAATCCTGGAAAAATGTTTTCACAACCAACTCCAAAACTTTTTACTCAGCAGTAACTTACTATCACCAACCCAGCATGGTTTTATATCTGGGCATAGTACCACTACAGCTCTTAAATCTTTCTGTGACTCTGTCAACTGGACTAGAGACACCGGGAAACTTGTCCCCTCTCTATTTCTTGACCGTTCCAAGGCTTTGAAACTATCTCCAATCCTCCTCTTCTTATAAAACTGTCCAACATAGGAATCTCTCCTTCCACCCTTTACTGGTTCACTAACTACCTCACAGACAGGCAACAAGCCACTAAATGGCTACACTCTTTCTCTCTTTTCCTCAACAGCACTACTGGAGTACCCCAAGGATCCATCTTAGGAACTTTGGTCATAGGCATTTTTATCAATGACTTCCAGTGTACTCTAACCCCTGGTATAGTCATCCAATACGCAGATGACTCCACTATCATCTGCACTACTAATTCTTCACCTGGACTCCGGAAACTTTCCCAGTCAGCTCTTAGCTCCAACAAAATATGGATGGCTAACAACCACCTTGCCTTAAATCCTAAGAAAACCAAATTAACGCTATTTACCCCTAAGAAGTCCACTATTATAAACAAAGACTCTTTTACTGTTCTCTGCCAAGATAACACTACCATTGAGGTAATCACACATACTAAACTCCTAGGGGTCACTATAGATGAACACCTAACCTTTGACTTGCACATACACAGCAACATTAAAAAAACACACCAAAAACTAGGCATGCTATATTACTACAAAACTTTCCTAAATTATTCTTCAAAACTATTCATTGCTCCCTCCTTCGTGCTCCCATCACTTTTCTATAGTGCTCCTCTTTTCACAAACATACAGGCCAGTCTTAAATCCAAACTAGACTCATGCTATAACAAAACTGCCATGTTCATGACAAATAGATGACATTTCTCTCACAACTGCACCTCTCTGCGACTACTAAACTGGCTGGAACTTCCTCGTCATCTTACATACATACAACTAACAACTGCCCACAAACTAATATTCAAACCATCTACCTGTCCTTCCCTTTCTTCACCTTATACCACCCTAACAGAACTCTCCGCTCTGAAAATCAAATGCTTTTACAAGTAAGGAATGCCTAACCTTCCCGCTGGTCAAATGCTCAACTCCATTTCTACTGCTAGATTATGGAACTGTCTCCCTCCCCAGCTCAGATCCATTTGTAATGCTTCCTTCTTCAAAAAATCTTTAAGACAACATCTCTCGTCCAAATGGCTTTGCTCTTGTGCAAGCTCCTCACAACCTATAACTTTACCTCATCTCTCTCCTGCTATTCCATACCTTCAGTAAAAAAGGTAGTGTTTGACTGTACAATATAAAAACAATATACTGTGAAATGTGTTGCTGTAGTATTCTATTCTGTTGCTGTTTACTATTCAGTTGTATGCGTTGTTTTAAACCATTGTTCTTAATGTTTTCTATTCTAATGTATGCATTATTCATTGTAGAGCTTTTCTCCCAGGCCTCCACTGAAAACAGGTACCTTTTGGTCCAGTAGACCTTCCTAGTAAACAAATGCAGATAAATAAATAAATATGTGCAGTTCATATAGCAGAAGCAAGAACAATTTTAACACATTTTTAGGGCTCTAGTTAATTTGATCGATAAATGAAACTGTTAAAACGCATGCTATCAACAATTCATTCCCATGATCAACTGGAACAAGCCAAACATCACCCACAACATGACAAACAATGGTTTTGTAGGGGGCAAGCCCTCACTGCACCTGCCACACCCCTGCTGCTAATTATATATACCAAATCCAAGATTGCACTGCAGTGAGAAAAAGGGCACAGACATCCCCCAATCCACACTGTACCACAATCTCAGTCAAAATGGGTTGATAAGCTATATTTCAATCGTGCTCACAACCATATGGGTCTCAACAATTTTGTTTGTCCATCAAATGAAGTAGACCTATTTTATGGGGAGTTTATATAAAAAAATATGAAAAAAAACATTGTCTTAATTTCTTGGAATTTAGTGGAGTATGTCAAAAGCTATTAACATGAAAAATATAATGTAAATGTCAGAGGGAATATGGTCAAGTTAATTTATCTGAAGACCAAGAACTAAAAGTACAGGATACAAAAAAGCTCATGAATGATTTGTTTGAAGAAGTTGAAACAGATACTAGTCTTGGAGGGATAAAAGAAGAGGCTACTGTAAGCAAAAGACAATCTGGTGAAGAAGATCTGGGGCAGAGAGGAAGAAGGCAAGAGAAAACAAGGGTGTCCAGCAAACAGAAGGATCATTTGTGTGACAGAAGACCTACAACCATTGGGCATGACTGCTGAAGAAGGTAAGAGTGGCACTGAATTAAGAAAGACCAGGACAGCCGATGCAACACCGTGACCCGGAGTAGAAAATGTGGAAAAATGTGATTCTTGATGATAATGATGATGATAATGACATACCTTGTGCACAGTGATGTCATCGCTCTAGTCCTGATGTGCTTGCTACAACAGCACAGCCAGGCTTATTAGGTTTATGGTCTGAGATAGGCAGGCAGATTGTATGACATGTCATGAATGTTGGGTAAATGTAGAGTAAAACCCACCCGGGCACTGACTCTGAGGCAGACAGGCAGGCAGATTGTATGACATGTCATGAATGTTAGGTAAATGTAGAGTAAAACCCACCTGGGCACTGACAACTGAGGTGCTCAGTAAAATTCTTCACTCAAGTCAAGTTCTCTACTGGAAATATCAGATATGTCTTGCCCCCCCTCCCCACACACAGATGCCAGAAACTCTACTTAATGGTGTCTGTGTCAGTGGACTTCCATCTGTGGCCCTTCACTCCTTTGCCATGTGGGTGCCTTTTTGTCTACATAAACAATTATGTTGGAGACTCTTTTTTATTGCTGCTCATATATTCAGTTGCTCAAAAGGGTCCCACTTGATATGATCCCATAAGGTATTGTCATTATTTACAGTCAGAGACATCTGCTAAACATGCTCACAGAGCATTGTCAAGAGAATATCATTCTCTGTTTGGTATAACTTCGCCTTCCTCCTGCTCCCTTTGTCAGGCATGTGCACCTCTAAACATAAAGATAATGCACAATGTGAGCTGTTGTCATTTCAGATTCTTCCCACATCTTTTCAAAAAACAAGTATTTATAGTGTTACACAGATGTTGTGATCAACCTCTGCAACAGACTGTAAAAGGGAAAATTAAAACATCAGGAAGTAATGCAAGGCTGGCACTGTTAGGCAATGGTATTTAACTGCTCCCCAAAAGAAACACATACCATCTGCCTCAACGACTGCCTCCTCAGGAGGTGAATAAAAAAATAAAAGTGCAACCATCAATGACAGATGTCATATCACAGAGGACTGTGCAATACACTGTCAATTTCAACACCAATCCTGGTGATACAGGTTTGAATGCTTCTTCCACCCCTTCCTATAGCAACACGAAACTGTGTGAATGTCCACTTATCAAACAAACGTCTTACCAGGCAAATGTCACTCTGAGCACTGCCCACTTCATAGCAACATGAAACTGTGTGAATGTCCACTTATCAAACAAACATCTTACCAAGCAAATGTCACTCTGAGCACTGCCCACTTAATAGCAACATGAAACTGTGTGAATGGCCACTTATCAAACAAATGTCTTACCAGGCAAATGTCACTCTGAGCACTGCCCACTTCATAGCAACATGAAACTGTGTGAATGTCCACTTATCAAACAAACGTCTTACCAGGCAAATATCACACTGAGCACTGCCCACTTCATAGCAACACGAAACTGTGTGAATGTCCACTTATCAAACAAACGTCTTACCAGGCAAATGTCACTCTGAGCACTGCCCACTTCATAGCAACACAAAACTGTGTGAATGTCCACTTATCAAACAAACGTCTTACCAAGCAAATGTCACTCTGAGCACTGCCACTTCATAGCAACATGAAACTGTGTGAATGGCCACTTATCATACAAATGCCTTACCAGGCAAATGTCACACTGAGCACTGCCCACTTCATAGCAACACGAAACTGTGTGAATGGCCACTTATCAAACAAATGTCTTACCAAGCAAATGTCACTCTGAGCACTGCCCACTTAATAGTAACATGAAACTGTGCGAATGTCCACTTATCAAACAAATGTCTTACCAGGCAAATGTCACACTGAGCACTGCCCACTTCATAGCAACATGAAACTGTGTGAATGTCCACTTATCAAACAAATGTCTTACCAGGCAAATGTCACACTGAGCACTGCCCACTTCATAGCAACATGAAACTGTGTGAATGTCCACTTATCAAACAAACATCTTACCAGGCAAATGTCACTCTGAGCACAGCCACTTCATAGCAACATGAAACTGTGTGAATGTCCACTTATCAAACAAACGTCTTACCAAGCAAATATCACACTGAGCACTGCCCACTTCATAGCAACATGAAACTGTGTGAATGGCCACTTATCAAACAAACGTCTTACCAAGCAAATGTCACTCTGAGCACTGCCCACTTCATAGCAACATGAAACTGTGTGAATGTCCACTTATCAAACAAACGTCTTACCAAGCAAATGTCACACTGAGCACTGCCCACTTCATAGCAACATGAAACTGTGTGAATGTCCACTTATCAAACAAACGTCTTACCAGGCAAATGTCACTCTGAGCACTGCCCACTTCATAGCAACATGAAACTGTGTGAATGTCCACTTATCAAACAAACATCTTACCAAGCAAATGTCACTCTGAGCACTGCCCACTTCATAGCAACACGAAACTGTGTGAATGTCCACTTATCAAACAAATGTCTTACCAAGCAAATGTCACACTGAGCACTGCCCACTTCATAGCAACATGAAACTGTGTGAATGTCCACTTATCAAACAAACGTCTTACCAGGCAAATGTCACTCAGAGCACTGCCCACTTCATACCAACACGAAACTGTGTGAATGGCCACTTATCATACAAATGCCTTACCAGGCAAATGTCACACTGAGCACTGCCCACTTCATAGCAACACGAAACTGTGTGAATGGCCACTTATCATACAAATGCCTTACCAGGCAAATGTCACACTGAGCACTGCCCACTTCATAGCAACATGAAACTGTGTGAATGTCCACTTATCAAACAAACGTCTTACAAAGCAAATGTCACTCTGAGCACTGCCCACTTCATAGCAACATGAAACTGTGTGAATGTCCACTTATCAAAGAAACATCTTACCAGGCAAATGTTACACTGAGCACTGCCCACTTCATAGTAACATGAAACTGTGTGAGTGTCCACTTATCAAACAAACGTCTTACAAAGCAGATGTCACTCTGAGCACTGCCCACTTCATAGCAACATGAAACTGTGTGAATGGCCACTAATCAAAAAAACGCCTTACCAAGCAAATATCACACTGAGCACTGCCACTTCATAGCAACATGAAACTGAGTGGATGGCCACTAATCAAACAAACATCTTACCAGGCAAATGTCACTCTGAGCACTGACCACTTAATAGCAACATGAAACTGTGTGAATGGCCACTTATCAAACAAACGTCTTACCAAGCAAATGTCACACTGAGCACTGCCCACTTAATAGTAACATGAAACTGTGTGAATGTCCACTTATCAAACAAACGTCTTACCAAGCAAATGTCACACTGAGCACTGCCACTTCATAGCAACGTGAAACTGTGTGAATGTCCACTTATCATACAAATGTCGTACCAGGCAAATGTCACACTGAGCACTGTCCACTTCATAGCAACATGAAACTGTGTGAATGTCCACTTATCAAACAAATGTCTTACCAGGCAAATGTCACACTGAGCACTGCCCACTTAATAGTAACATGAAACTGTGTGAATGTCCACTTATCAAACAAACGTCTTACCAAGCAAATGTCACACTGAGCACTGCCACTTCATAGCAACATGAAACGGAGTGAATGGCCACTAATCAAACAAACATCTTACCAGGCAAATGTCACTCTGAGCACTGCCCCCTTCATAGCAACAAGAAACTGTGTGAATGTCCACTTATCAAACAAACGTCTTACCAAGCAAATGTCACTCTGAGCACTGCCCACTTCATAGCAACATGAAACTGTGCGAATGGCCACTTATCAAACAAACGTCTTACCAGGCAAATGTCACTCTGAGCACTGTCCACTTCATAGCAACATGAAACTGTGTGAATGTCCACTTATCAAACAAACGTCTTACCAGGCAAATGTCACTCTGAGCACTGCCCACTTCATAGCAACATGAAACTGTGTGAATGTCCACTTATCAAACAAACGTCTTACCAGGCAAATGTCACTCTGAGCACTGCCCACTTCATAGCAACATGAAACTGTGTGAATGGCCACTTATCAAACAAATGTCTTACCAAGCAAATGTCACACTGAGCACTGCCCACTTCATAGCAACATGAAACTGTATGAATGTCCACTTATCAAACAAACATCTTACCAGGCAAATATCACATTGAGCACTGCCCACTTCATAGCAACATGAAACTGTGTGAATGTCCACTTATCAAACAAACGTCTTACCAAGCAAATGTCACACTGAGCACTGCCCACTTCATAGCAAAATGAAACTGTGTGAATGTCCACTTATCAAACAAACATCTTACCAGGCAAATGTCACTCTGAGCACTGCCCACTTCATAGCAACATGAAACTGTGTGAATGTCCACTTATCAAACAAACATCTTACTAAGCAAATGTCACTCTGAGCACTGCCCACTTCATAGCAACACGAAACTGTGTGAATGTCCACTTATCAAACAAATGTCTTACCAAGCAAATGTCACACTGAGCACTGCCCACTTCATAGCAACATGAAACTGTGTGAATGGCCACTTATCATACAAATGCCTTACCAGGCAAATGTCACACTGAGCACTGCCCACTTCATAGCAACACGAAACTGTGTGAATGGCCACTTATCAAACAAACGTCTTACCAAGCAAATGTCACTCTGAGCACTGCCCACTTCATAGCAACATGAAACTGTGTGAATGTCCACTTATCAAACAAACATCTTAACAAGCAAATGTCACACTGAGCACTGCCCACTTCATAGCAACATGAAACTGTGTGAATGTCCACTTATCAAACAAACGTCTTACCAGGCAAATGTCACTCTGAGCACTGCCCACTTCATAGCAACATGAAACTGTGTGAATGTCCACTTATCAAACAAACATCTTACCAAGCAAATGTCACTCTGAGCACTGCCCACTTCATAGCAACACGAAACTGTGTGAATGTCCACTTATCAAACAAATGTCTTACCAAGCAAATGTCACACTGAGCACTGCCCACTTCATAGCAACATGAAACTGTGTGAATATCCACTTATCAAACAAACGTCTTACCAGGCAAATGTCACTCTGAGCACTGCCCACTTCATACCAACACGAAACTGTGTGAATGGCCACTTATCATACAAATGCCTTACCAGGCAAATGTCACACTGAGCACTGCCCACTTCATAGCAACACGAAACTGTGTGAATGGCCACTTATCATACAAATGCCTTACCAGGCAAATGTCACACTGAGCACTGCCCACTTCATAGCAACATGAAACTGTGTGAATGTCCACTTATCAAACAAACGTCTTACAAAGCAAATGTCACTCTGAGCACTGCCCACTTCATAGCAACATGAAACTGTGCGAATGTCCACTTATCAAACAAACGTCTTACCAGGCAAATGTCACTCTGAGCACTGCCCACTTAATAGCAACATGAAACTGTGTGAATGTCCACTTATCAAAGAAACGTCTTACCAGGCAAATGTTACACTGAGCACTGCCCACTTCATAGCAACATGAAACTGTGTGAGTGTCCACTTATCAAACAAACGTCTTACCAAGCAAATATCACACTGAGCACTGCCACTTCATAGCAACATGAAACTGAGTGGATGGCCACTAAACAAACAAACATCTTACCAGGCAAATGTCACTCTGAGCACTGCCCACTTAATAGCAACATGAAACTGTGTGAATGGCCACTTATCAAACAAACGTCTTACCAAGCAAATGTCACACTGAGCACTGCCACTTCATAGCAACGTGAAACTGTGTGAATGTCCACTTATCATACAAATGTCGTACCAGGCAAATGTCACACTGAGCACTGTCCACTTCATAGCAACATGAAACTGTGTGAATGTCCACTTATCAAACAAATGTCTTACCAGGCAAATGTCACACTGAGCACTGCCCACTTAATAGTAACATGAAACTGTGTGAATGTCCACTTATCAAACAAACGTCTTACCAAGCAAATGTCACACTGAGCACTGCCACTTCATAGCAACATGAAACTGAGTGAATGGCCACTAATCAAACAAACATCTTACCAGGCAAATGTCACTCTGAGCACTGCCCCCTTCATAGCAACATGAAACTGTGTGAATGTCCACTTATCAAACAAATGTCTTACCAAGCAAATGTCACTCTGAGCACTGCCCACTTCATAGCAACATGAAACTGTGCGAATGGCCACTTATCAAACAAACGTCTTACCAGGCAAATGTCACTCTGAGCACTGCCCACTTCATAGCAACATGAAACTGTGTGAATGTCCACTTATCAAACAAACGTCTTACCAGGCAAATGTCACTCTGAGCACTGCCCACTTCATAGCAACATGAAACTGTGTAAATGTCCACTTATCAAACAAACGTCTTACCAGGCAAATGTCACTCTGAGCACTGCCCACTTCATGTGTGAATGGCCACTTATCAAACAAATGTCTTACCAAGCAAATGTCACACTGAGCACTGCCCACTTTATAGCAACATGAAACTGTGTGAATGTCCACTTATCAAACAAACATCTTACCAGGCAAATATCACACTGAGCACTGCCCACTTCATAGCAACATGAAACTGTGTGAATGTCCACTTATCAAACAAACTTCTTACCAGGCAAATATCACACTGAGCACTGCCCACTTCATAGCAACATGAAACTGTGTGAATGTCCACTTATCAAACAAACGTCTTACCAGGCAAATGTCACTCTGAGCACTGCCCACTTATTACACTTATTAGGAACATGAAACTGTGTGAATGTCCACTTATCAAACAAACGTCTTACCAGGCAAATGTCACTCTGAGCACTGCCCACTTCATAGCAACATGAAACTGTGTGAATGTCCACTTATCAAACAAACGTCTTACCAGGCAAATGTCACTCTGAGCGCTGCCCACTTCATAGCAACATGAAACTGTGTGAATGGCCACTTATCAAACAAACATCTTACCAGGCAAATATCACACTGAGCACTGCCCACTTCATAGCTCACCCCCTTCTCAAGACCAACACATGGCACAACGGAGACTAATGGTACTTATATGTGAACACATAATTCACACAACAACAAAGGAAATTATCCTCAAGAGTTTTTTACAACTAACTACTTCTCTAGATGGATGGGAAGCTATACAGATGTTTCAATTACTGTTAAATTAATCCTCCACAAAAAAAAGGTATTACTATTGTGTAAGGTACGTAAAATAACAGTACATTTTCTAGAAAATGACACTATGATATTAAATCTACCCTCCTTCTCTCTCCTGAAGAAAATTTCAGTTTCATTATAACTGGTTTGTAAGCAGGTTACACAGTTACTGTTTCGATATTTGTAATAATAAAGTTAATGTGCAAAAGGCCGTGCATTAGTATCGGCACGCTTCCATCGGTTCATAGGCAAATACTAGACTTGCTGCCCTTGTGGATTAATTTAACTGTAGCCAATTGTCCTTTAGTGAGAATCAAACTCATTACCTTGTGTTTGTGAGGTAAACAGCTTAACCATTGCATCAGCATCCCAACCCACATAAGTTTAGCTAATAACCAGAGGTCAGAATCAAACCTTGTATCTTTTATGTGGAAAGTAAGGACCTTAACCATTATGCCAATCTTTTTCTCCATTTCTGGTCCCTCTGAGGACAAGAAAAAGCTTGTGAAAAAAATAAAAATTCTGCCAGTGCTGCCTATATACGAGTGCCTCGTGCACCATCTAAAGTTCCACGGAAAGTCGGTACAAGATCAACATTGGCCTTCATTGCGATAATGGCACAGTAATTTACAGCTATATCTCAGTGCAATTATACAGATGGTAATTACTTTAGATTTTAAGGAGAATTAAAATTCTTCAGAATATACCTAAACTGCTAAGAGTTGGATCCAAATGCTTACCAATTGGTATTGGTGATGCCAGCTGCCTACAGATGAACTAGATCAGGTACTGCTCCACAGTGAAATTATGAATGCCTGGAAACTTGGTGGAAGCATTTTGTCTATCTACCTCCGGATGATAAGATACCTTTGGAAAATATAAACTGTGGACTGTGAATAAGCATATTCATATATTTATTTATATTTTTTTTGTATGGGGGTTGCAATAGTTTAGAATCACTTTTAATTTATAATACAGCTGCATTTGCTAGAATACTTTGCAAGTTAATATATAATTCTTAAATACAAATACTATCACACAACATATAGGTGGCAATGCAAACAGATTTGTACAATAACACAGATAATTCTGTTATGGGTGTTAATATACATAGGTGTTGTATTGAGACTTTGTACTATAAATCTTCCATAGCAATGAATTATTAACTCAGCCCATACTGTGTAACAATAACCTAGCTGTAATGCTTCTTTTGACATGCATAAATTGTATTATGCGTGATGTAAAAGTCTTTCTCAGTCTAGAAAATGTTTAAAATACATATAACAAAAACTAAAAAATAACTATGACATTACTTTTTAAAGTAAAATTGGAATTTCACCATATCAGAGTCAAACTGATTGAAACGTTGGCATTCACAAATAATGACAACAGGACAACTATTACCCCAAAGGTAAAACCCACAATAAAATAGATTAGCAGTTTACTACTAGGCAGAGATTAGAGGGATTAATTCACAATCAGAGATGATCTAAGAGTGATGAAAATTAGCAGTGATGGCGCTGACTTAACAACAGTCACTAAAGTGATGATGGTACTTTTACATTGCTTGTACATGTATTCACTATTATGATACACTGATAAGTCTCAAAGTGAGTGAGAGGAAGAGTGCATCTCATACAATTGTCAAATTGATGGATGACTATCACAAATATTATAAGAAAATCACTAGCCAGAGACATCCACACGTAGGTATCAGAACAGCAATGTGAAGGAAGTAGTCCTTATGTCAGAGATCCTAATGTCAGAGACAAGGAAACCAGTGACACCTGATTATTTATTTTCAATGGAAAGATTTCTGGAAATTAGATGACTTTTATTTCATGCATTTCAAAGATTATAGTTACAGGATATAAACTAGCTGATGCAATGAATAAGGACACAGTGCTACCCTGCTTTAAATGTGCATGAGACCACTGTTAATGTTTTGAGCATATATGCACATTTATACCCTTAAGATTCTACTGTCATTCTTCTCCCAGCTGAGGGCAGACACTGGTATCAGTATAATTAAATTTCATTATTTTATAGATTTGCACTAAAATATGGAATAGTTGTACAAAGTATCTGAGAACACAGATCTTTAGAATCAAATACACCATACCATAAAAAGACCGAGAAGTGATATACAAAACATTCCACACAAATGCACAAGATAAGGAAATTAGTGCAGTCACATTAAACTGTCTGCTTACTTACTTTGTTATTTAATTATAAATGTTGTGATACAGCAAGATGAGAAACAGACTCTGAATCAGCTAATGGCATTTCTGCAGAAAACAGTCAGCTAAGAAACATTTGTCATCAATCAGGAAGATGTGCGGCACACTGACCCCCACAAGCATGTGGCCTTACACCTATATCTTCAATTGAATCTGTAATCATTCCCCATTGGTTGTTTCAAACAATATTTGATTAGTTTACTATTATTTAAACTCATTTAGTAATATAGTTAGTTAAATGTAATACTAGTATTTGCTATGTATTTATTTGCTTAGTTAGAATTTAATAGCCATTTTCAGATTTTCTACAACCTATAAGAGAAACAAGACAAGGGCTAAGGGGGGGGGTACAAGCCCCCCCTAGAAGAAGTACTATTAAGATACATTTTCTATATATTGTTAATTGAACACCTGCTTGCATCGCAATATATTGGTTATGCATGCATACAATGCATACAATGCATTCAGTCTTCTCCAACTGAGGCTCTCCAGTGTTCTTTGAAATTACTGGGAAAACAAGGTACTTCAGATGTTGGAAGTATTACCAGTGGGCTCTGAGGGTGATGATCACCAACTTGCAATCACGGGGTAGACATGACAGACTGCACAGATTAAGTAGGGAACTGTAGCCCCTGTAGGAATACACATACCACTCAGCTGTCACTCATTTAGCAAAATGTCCCAGATTTTGCTAATATTTATGCACAGTCTCTTGTAATACTTTTGATTTTATGGTAAATTGTTGAGGATTATAGTCTGTGAACATAGTTCTCAATCTTTCATCTCCAAAATTAGGAACACTGCCTCTCATAATCTGGAACAAATGGGCAAAATGTGGAACACTTCCTAATGGCTTACTAACAAACTTCATCTAGGAAGCTAATAGGATGGCTAAAATGTGATATTTTTATTTACAGAATATGGCTTTTAATGAAATAATATGACTCAGTTCGATCTACCATTGATATCAGTTAAAATGCTGCTAACAGTAAATGTATGACGGACCTTGTCAATGTGGAACTTTGAGGAACATGAACCTTTTCAGACCCCAAATGAGGAACGTTCCTCACAGTGAGGTACACTTGAAAGGTATGTCTGTGAATAATGCAAAATATTAGAGTTTCATACTTCTTTCTTCACAGCTTATGCATTTTGACACAAATCCTGTTGTTCTGTTAACTTTTTATGTGAATTACAGTAGCATTAAGCATTCCTCTGATATTACGCCTTTGTACGTTGGTTTTGTCTTTGTCCAAAGTTCTTAATCAGAGAAGCTATGGGAATACTTATAGATCAAAGGAGCCTTATTAACCACTTACTAATGGCCTTCTATTGTGCTTTGGGGGTTTGTTTCTCTAAGTGATGTTAGACAAACACACCACTGTTAGTTTAAAGTTTGTGTACTAGCTATTTACAAAATATATTGAATCAGACCTTTGCTCAATAGCAGACTCTTTCAACAATCACACACTCTCTACTGCCACATATGATTAACAGTATTATGCATTTCCAAAGTGTAACAGTAGTGGTTGTATGAGACGGTGGGGATTGCTTTAATTCTAGGTATCTATTCCACTCATTACGTGGGTCATACGTTTGAAATAATGGATAATGCCACTCATAAGAGTCTATAACCTCTCTTCAAATGTAGTCAAGAATGATATGGATTCATTTATAGACTAAACTATTTTCTTTGAAATGGCACACCTGTGCTCTTCATTTCTCCTGGTCCCCTTCAATAAACACATCACACCGAATAACATTCGACGACCTTTATTAAACTTCTATAAACATAACTTTGTTAACCAATATTTATTAGTCACAAGAGAAACATAGTATAGTTGACATCAATCGCAGCATAAACATCCATGTAATGTTAACTAGGAAAGTATGAACTCGCTCATCCTGACACTGTAAGCAGCATCCCAAACTCTACTCGCTTACTTTACTTATGTAGCAGCGTCCAACTACTCATTTCATTTACCATTTATTGAATTACACATCCAACCAAATCAGCAGCGTCCTTACCTCCGCTCGCTTATTTTACTTATCAAGCAGCATCCAACTGCTCGCTTTTCTTTCCCATCTCATTGAAATGAACATCCAGCACTAGAGTGGAAACAGAAAAAGAAAAACCTGCCCCCTTCTTCACCCCTACCCAAACTGATAAATATCCACAATATTCACCATGTCCACAATCCCCAACGGAGGGAGGGCGGGAAGCAAGTTCACGCCAAAATGTGATCCCTTACCCTGTTGTACTTGCATAGACCCCCTAAGCTCCTCCCTATCCATACCTTATTTTTTCCCAGTCATCCTCTTTCCCATTTAACCCTTTCATCCTTCCTACCCTCTTAATTCCTACTACTATCTTTATCTACCCCCTCCCCCAAAGATGTCCCTGGACAAATCGGTTTGTTACTAAACCTCATGAATTAATATAAAAAAATTGCCAACCTTGGGACTATGAATACCTACCATTATTTTTATTGGATAAGGTTCATATAATTTACGATGGTTGAAATTCCTTATTGAAAGCTAGAAAGTACATGTTCAAAGCTTTTAAATTGAGAAAGTGATGAACATGTCTTTTTTGCACATAATTTCTACAACGTTTTTATGTATTTTTCATTGTATTGCCCTTTTAACAATTTGTCTCTTCATACCTTTGCTAAATATTTTACATTACCATTATTGCAAAAGGCATTTATTTCAGCATGACATATATAATCATACATAGATGTGTAAATGTCACACATGCAACATACCGTCTGCTCCCAACTTGCAAACGTACGTATTTGATCAATATTGGTTATACAAGCTCTTCTATTTGCAGAACTGATAGCTACTGTTTCATGATAGGTGTTTTTAGCTCATATTTACTAAAACAAAAACAATCATGTTTGTTCATCACGTCTTAGTATCCTGAAACTGCAGGCAAGCCTGCTCTTGTTAATACAATATTTTTCTCACAAAACTGTATTCCTCTTTGTCTGCTGATCCATCTGTTAAAACATGTACTACAAAAGCCACACATATTTTTCTTTTTCTCTATCTCTCTACCATCATCATGCTGAGGATGCAAAGTGAAACAAACAAATCATTAGCTAGACAGATAAAATAGTATTGACTAACACGTTGAATATTAAGATTCATATCTAATGATACTTTGTTTAAAGTGTTCTGCAAGGTTTATCATTAATTATTTTTTATGTCATGTATAAACTAAATTCCTTAATCTGTAAATCTTTGTCCCTGGATGACACAATGATGCATGCAATGCTGAACCATAGCACTGAAAAAATAGATTAATGTCATGCAGAAGAAAAGGGTTCTACATTTCTTTAGCACATCATATTCATTGCAGTAACTTTGCAAAATAACTTGGTAAATCAAGAGCCCTTAACTGATTCTTAATAGATATATTTTAATTAGCAAACAAAACTGCAAAATATAGTAGTAAATACTACTTACTTTCTTTGTAACTTGTTCAAAAATTGTATATTTAATTAATTACAATGGAAACAATAATTTGTGCCAATTCTGTTATTCTTTTCTAAAATTCACAATTTCTGGAAGTAAGAGAACATTTTCTACTCTGAAGAGCATATTTCATTGAAATGATAGTGTTTACCAGTGCCAGCAAAAATAATACAATTTAGCACAACAGCAGAATGACTAATGTTAAAGCTGGCATAGTCACGCTAGAAAAATTAACACTTACAGCTCTTTGAAAACATACACATTTCTTTCATTGCCAAAAACAAAAATAAATCCAGCCTCAGTGCAGATGGCATATTAAATGGATATGTGAAATGTGTAACTTGGAAAATGTCTTTAACTTTTCTTAATGGCTGATCACGCAGAGTGCTAGCAAAAGTCATAATGCAATTGGCACATCGCACTTGCTTGCACTGTCATAGCTAGAAATGGTATAGACGCTTTTTTGTCAAAATATAGAACGGTTCCAAAATGTATTGTTTTCTGATATTAGTTCTCAAATGCCACATAAAAAGCTTTTTTAAGATGGTCTATGCCTTCTCATAATGAGTCAGGAAGTGTTAAATCATTCAAAGGCTAATTTTGTATAATGAGTGGGAAATGGGCTTTTGGTATGCTAAATGCCATGAACATGGCAGCTGACCAGCTCATGAGATACAATAAAGCATGAATACCTTGCAAATTAAGCAAGAACAACAACACTTTGGCATTCAGAAAGTAAAGGCTTTTCAAATAACAAGCAGGCAAGCCTTCTTAATTGCAGGTATTCTCCTAGGTCTGCACTGTCCTTACCATAAATTGCCATAACAAACTGACTCCATAGAGCTGCCTGCCACTAGCATAAAAGCAAATCTGCTTTCTGTGCCAGAGGCGGCCTGATTCTAGGAATGAGATATCATGATGAGAACTGAAAAGTATTTTTCTTAAATGCAGACTAACTCAGAAAGACTCATTCAATAATGTAGTTATCTTGTCAAATTTTATTTGTTAATCATCTAAAAGAAAGCATTTTGTTTTAGTGTTTCTGGAAATCTTTGATTTACCCAAGACACAATTTAATCATTTGAAAGGACCAATTCAAATAAATGGTTACAGCCATTTTGTGAAAGACAAAATCTCACTAATAACAGAGGAGTACATTATACGGAATGCAAATACATACATTTATTTGTAATAAATAAATAATAAATAAATAAACAAATAAATAAATAAATGCAAAAACCTACAAAGACAAGAGTGTCTATTGAAATTTGAAGAATTTTAGCTGTCATTTCTGGACCAGTGAAAGCACCGGGTGAATGAGGGAAAGCATATATTCTGCCTCAGATCGTGGAACCACAGAGTAGCCCCCTACTCCAAGGTGCTGTAATCTCATTGTCAATCAATATACGTAGAAGTGGTCTGGGGATTCTTTCATCCATGCTGGGAATGCAGGGGGGCAAACCAGCTTGCAAATTACAGGGAGTTGTAAATTTCACTGTGTTAAATTGCATCGGTCATGATTTATTATCTGGACATTCTAGACCTGCAATTTTGGAACTACCACTTGTGAAAGGGAGCAGAGAAATATGCGAGTACCCAGTCAATGAACAACAAAATATGACTTTGTCATTTCGTTGGGGGGGGGGGTAGTATAAGTTCCAGGTATTAACATGTTCTTTAGCAGGTTTATTCAATCAGAACTGGCAGTAAACTCTAGGAACTACTTGTGGGAGGGAATTTGTGGCTTCACTACTGCTCAGTGAATGAAAATTCCCTAAGCCTCAATTTTGTGACACTTGAATCCCCAACAATGCCAGCACTTCCACTAAAAAGCATTATTGGGAAATGCTATAGGCTCTAAGTACCATTTCTGTGTGCATGTTTTCCCCATTCCCTCCTTGAAGAGTGACCATGGAGGACATTATATTAGATGAGGGGTGTGGGGGCACCCCTTCTCATATTTTAAGTATATGGGGACCCCTGCAAAAAAAAGAAAAAAAAAAAGAAAAAATTGAAAACAGTCCTTTTGGGAAGTTATTGTTGGCAGCTTAAATTTCAGGGAGCTGAGGCTTTGAGAACTGACATTTGTCCACTCACAGTGGAAGCAGAATTCTCCCTCCTTTAAACCACACCACAAGAAATGTGAACATCTAGAGTGTTAATAATTTTGTGAAGGGTGAAGTGTACAGAGAAGGAAATATTAGAGTATTTAATTTGAAATATGAGATCCCTGAGTTTTTCTGTATGTTTCTAATTATTTACTTCCTGCCAGATATGAAAAAAATGCTAGCATGGGAAAGTTTAGAAATGAGGTTTGGTAACAAACCAACTTGTCCAGGGACATCTTCAGAGGAGTTAGATAATATAGCAGTTGTAGTTATGAGGGTGGTGGGAGGAAATTAGATAAAGGGGGAGGGGCTTAAAGGGTTTAGGCAAGTGTATTTGGATAAGGGATCACATTTTGGCATGAACTTGCTACCCACCCTCCCTCCCCTTTTTAGTGGATTGATGGGGATTATTCCTGAGTCTGATTAGAGTGGAGAAGAGGGACAGGCTTGCCCTGTTCTGTTCCCCCCTCTGGTGGTTGGATGTTTAAAGGGTAAATATAAGCGAGTGGAGGTAAGGAGGCTACTTATTTGGTTGGAGGTGTAATTCAATAATTGGTATATGAAATGATTTCTTGGATGCTGCTTCATAAGTAAGGTAAGTGAGTTGAGGTATGGATGCTCTTTACTGGGTCAAGATGAGTAAGGCATGCTGTCCTGACTTATTTTGTTGGATGTGTAATTTAATAAACTAATAAACGGTATATGAAGTGAATTGTTGGATGCTGCTTCATAAGTAAAGTAAGTGAGGAGGAGGTATGGACACTGCTTCTTGGGTCAGGATGAGTGTGGTCATGGTGTTCTAATTAACATTAATGGATGTTTATGCTGTGATTAAAATCATCTATACTATGTCCAGTTGTAATTATTAATTATATAGGTTATCAGAGCTATGTTTGAAGTTTAATAAAGGTTGTGTGATGCGTGGTTATTGAAGGGGACCGGGACAAAATTATTTTATAGAATTTGTAACTTATGCCTAATGTAGAAGTTTTAAACACAGAGTCAGGAGATCTTAATTAGAATTAATGTTGTAGTGTTTATTTTTAACAGGTCAATGTCTGTTCTAAGATTGTTGCCATAAAAATGTATGAGTCTACTCTTCTAGGAGACAAGACTTTGACTTCCTAGTCTGCCACGTACATGAGATTCTTTGCAATAAAGGAGATTGTTATTCTCTGCTGAACTATGTTGTATGAAATGTATTTTATACTTTAACAATGTCTAATATAAAGGAAGAGAGGAAGGGGAAAGACAGAGGGAGACAGAGAGAGAGAGAGAGAGAGAGAGAGAGACAGAGACAGCAGACAGTCAGACAGCTAGTTAGACAGAGAGGATCGAGGCCTGATATTTGAAGTGTGCTCTAGCTCAAGTATTGAGAAATTTAAATGTCTCTTCTTTACTTGAAGTCATTAAATGATATCCTGCAATAAAAGACCTGAAATATTATGAAGGACTACTGCTTGCTAATGTGACTAAAAGTTTTTATAATTGTATCATCTCAAAGACAAATATCTTACAGCAGATGTTTATGGCATACAGCCGGAACAACTGTAGTAAAACAAAGAACCATAACTAAAACATTTTTTAAATATTTCTTTTTTCATGACATTGTAAGAGACAGACATTGTTTCCCTAAAGTTAATGGTCAGGCATATATATATATGTTTGTTTAAAAATGCACAGGGCAGAAAGGTCTTTAATAAAGCATTAATTGTATAAAGACAATCTCCACTAAATATAAACATGTTTCACCCTTGTTGGAGAATATTAGTAAAGAATAACTGAAGATAATACATGGATTATATTTAATTTTCAATAAAAACAATACTAATCTGGTGGGTTTATCTAGAAAAGCACCAACAAGTTTGGGAAAACAAGCAAAAATATCACTGCTGCATATAAAATGCAGAAAAAAAGGAAGCATGCCCAAACATGTCAACAATAGCAAAGTAATTTCCTGTTGTGGATGCATTCATGAGTGTGCTGCAACACATTTTCCTTGGGAAATCAGAATATGTCACACAATGTCTTACAGATATTGTCATGTGCTTTGCTAAGGTCTTTCTGAACTGGACCTATATGCATGTGCTGTTGGTGTGCTAAAATTTATTGCCACTGTATTTGCTTTCCGATTCCAAAATAAATACATACGATTTTATTATGTATAATATTTGTGAACATGGATTCTCCACCTATGTCATAATGATGAGCTCTAATAAGGGAGAAGCCTATCGGCAGCTGGTATTGTCTAGGATGCTATCCTGAGTACATTATTAAATATGTGTTTTTGTTTGTTCATAAGCCAGTGTGTTGAAATGTATTTTTTTCTTGAGGAAATTTTCATATCTCCCATAATGTACTATTAGTGGAAGTTCTGCATGTGTCACTAAGCAAATTGTAATATCTTGTCTTTTTTCTCTCTGCTCAAGTTCTTTATGTAAAACATTTGATTTGCTGTGTCCATGTTATTTGGTACACATGCTTAAGTAAATATTCCAGATGCTTTGTATTAAGCTGAACAATTTAGATCATATCTAGATTTTCAAAATAAGTTGCACTACTGAGACATGGTAATAGTGAAACTTATTTATAGCTAGAAAGTGGCTTATTGATTAGAAAGTAGTAATAACTATCTATGAATAATTCAGCATTGAGTGAACAGTTTATTTTACTATTGTTTTCATAATGGGAAAGCTGCCATGATGAAGATAGGTTTGCTAATTTTATTTATTTATTTTTGTGCATTTTCCTGTGTTTAGGTAAATTCCTTAATTTTAGTTCTATACACACCTGCTATGGAACTTTACTTGCTGCAGCCCACTTAAGTAAGTCCATTAGAGGCTTCTTGATAAGCAAAATGTTTTAGAGTGTAGCCAGATTCTTCTTTTAACAATGATAAACCCTAAAAGGAGTGAAACATGCCTATAGGTACTGAAATACTTCTTTTTGGCTGTAATGTTCTTTCAAATTCTTACCTTCCACAGTACATTCATAAGTCAGCATGCTGAAATATTAAAGGTACTTATCTTCTGTGATGACCGTGCCCTGGCCCAGCAATCAAGGATACTCAGTCCTCACCACTAACACCAGGGAGGTCATCTCCTAGAAGAGGAACGGATAACTAATACAGTAAAGTACAATTTCCCTTAACTGCACACAGAGATCACAGTCAGTCTGGAGCTGGCTGCTCCCTTGCTCACCAGGTCCCCAATAAGACTCCCCACTGGCACAGCTATAGGGTCCAAGTCTCAGCCTAACTGGGCAAGCTAAAACCTCCAGTACACTCTCTGTCCAACGAGTGCTTTATGTCCCTGCCAAGTAGCTGACACAACACACACACATACACACACACACACACACACACACACACACACACACACACACACACACACACACACACACACACACACTTTGAGATAAGTATTTATACAATTTCACAGACACTCCTGGGAAAGGCTGACACATATTCTCCAGCTGTGCCCCTTTACCAAGACTATACAGTAGTAATTACTGCCACCACCCAGTTAATAATATCAGCTACTAACAGGCCCTTAAAAGGGTGTCCAATTATTACTGTGCAATATTAATATCCAATGGCAGTATGACTAACAGTCAAGGCTTACTTTAGAGCGGCCTATTACAATAACCTCTGTAAATATTCAATGTATTCTAGAGCTTATCTCTACACAAAGCAGCCACAGGTAGAATGTTTTAAAACTGTTTAATAATAAATAATTTAAACACAAGATAAAACTACTACACCACAGAGATATCTAAGAGTTCAGAGATCACACAGAAACTTAAAATAATACAGTAGGACAGGTCTGATTTCAAAGAAAAAATACCTAATTAATCTTTACTAGCTTTTACTATTCCTACAAAAAATCACAGTGCTAAAAACTTACATGTGAGCATAAGTAGAGTGCTGGTAAGTTGGATATCAAGAGCAAAATTCTTTCTCTCTCTCTTTGAGACACAGTTTATAAAACATCACTAACAAACATGTCTCTGGGTCCTCCCCAGATTACATCATTTTGACACTTAGGTTTTCCCAGTATTCATATTGTATCATCTTAACACCTGGTCTGAGTTCTCAGGCTAATAGAAACTCCACTTACATTATTTAGCAAGCTAACACCTGTACAGGAGACTACAACAATAAAAGGCATTTCACATATACACTCTAGCAGAAACCAAAGCAATAAAGCACCTTCCACATGTACACTCTAATAATTATTCCTTAAGTTAAGACAATATGAAGGATGCATTCAGCTAGCTGCTCTGGCACCATTTTTTAGATAGTTGTACTTTCAAAGACATTTGAAATGCTTGGCTTGGTTTTCCTTACAGCAGATGGCAATGTTGCAACCATCTTGAAGTTCACATTTTACAGTGTTTTATTTCATTTAAAACACAAGCCTGTATTTTACATTTATTTATACAAATGATAAAATTATATATCAAATTCTATTTGCCTAGGCTGGCAGCCTTTGCCCATCTCTCTCCAATCGTCACATCTCTCCCTCCCTCCCTGGGGAACTCAAGCAAGTTTTTCAAGTGCCCCTTGAGAAACATCACTCAAGAGTGTCAAGTCTATCTGGTTGCACCTCACCCCATTCCCTGTCTTGAGAGCCCATATGCATTGGCATTGTTACTCCCAGTGTGGTGCTGCACTGACATATCATATGCTTGCAACCCCAGACTCCATCTTAGCAACTTCGCATTTTGCTGACTGGCTCTGTTTAATCATGTTTGAGGTTTGTGATCTGTCATCACAGTGAATTTTCTTCCATACAGATAAGGCTGAAGTTTTTGTATTGCCCACACTATGGCTAGACATTCCTTTTCTACCGCTGCATAGCATTCCTCCCTGGGTTGGAGCCAACGACTGAGATAAACCACTTGGTGCTCTTCTCCCTCTGAAGAAATCTGGCTAAGTACAGCCCCCATCCCATAGTTTGAAGCATCCACCTGCACAACAAATTCTTTGCTATAGTCTGGACTGGCTGACACAGGGGGTCCTCCCAAAGCTTCTGAAATGCCTGCTCACATGCTGGGGTCCAAACTACCTTATGCCTGTTCATCCTTGTCAGGTCTGTAAGAGGAGCAGCTATGGTACTATAATTGGGACAGACCTTTCTGTAGTACCCTGCTGTCCCCAAGAATGCCCTCACCTGCTTTTTTGTATCAGGTGCAGGCCATGCCTGAATAGCTTCCACTTTGACAGGTTCTGGCCTTATCTTACCATTCCCCACACTATGTCTTGGTAGGAGACCTCAGCCATACCCACCTGGCATTTGCTCGGCTTAATGGTCAACCCTGCCCTCTGTAGTCTGCCCAGCACCTCCCTGACATGCTGAAGGTGTTTTTGCCAGGAATGGTTGTAGATAGCAATATCATCCATGTAAGCAAAGGCAAACCCTCCTGCTCCTGCTAAGATATGATCTATCAGCCTCTGGAAAGTCGCTGCAGCATTCTTTATCCCAAAGGGCATCTTTGTGAACTCATACAAGCCAAAAGGAGTCACAAAGGCTGACTTCTCTCTAGCACTGGGAGTCAAGGGCACCTGCCAGTAACCCTTGGTAAGATCAATGGTTGTAAGATACTTAGCCCCACCCAGCTTACCCCATGCCTAGGGCCTCATCTGTCCTAGGCATGGGGTAAGCATCTGCCTCTGTGTGACTATTTAATTTCCTGTAATCCACACAGAACCTAGTGCTGCCATCTTTCTTTGGCACCAACACCACTGGTGAGGCCCACGGACTGTTGGACTCTTGAATTACCCCTAGTTCTAACATCTCCTGTACCTCTTCCTTCAGAGTCTGTTTGACTCTCTCAGGCACCCTATAAGGGGCCTGCCTAATAGGCCTTTAGGTCCTGTATCCACCTGGTGCTGCACCAGGTGGGTGCTCCCTGGTTTTCCGGTAAACATGCCCCCAAACTCCTGTAACGCTGCTCGGATTTCTCGAACCTGGGTAGGAGATAGCTGCTGGGACATTGCTACCCTTTCCACCGAGGTGTCAGACCAAGCCTCACTGAGGAGATCAGTCACAAGATCTCTCTCAGACTCCTCCTGCGATCCACTGCAAATGCTTAGCACAAGGGCCTCCCTATCATGGTAAGGTTTCATTGTGTTAACATGGTACAATGTGTGCCCCTGCCATCTGCCTAGCACTTCCACCATGTAGTTAACATCACATACCTTTCTTACCACCTTGTAGGGTCTCTCCCAAGCTGCCTGCAACTTGTGTCTGACAGGAATGAGACATCACCTGCTGCCCTACAGCATACTCTCTAGCTCGAGCATTCCTGTCATACCACACCTTTTTCTGTTGTTGGGCTTCTGCCAGGTTCTCCTGGGCCAGGCCCATGAGTTCCCTGAGCCTTGTCCTGAGGTTCAGGACATATGCCACAACATACTCCTTGTGAGACTCACACTCACCTTCCCACTCATCTCTAATTAAATCTAGAGGTCCCCTCACCCTATGCCCATACAGCAACTCAAAGGGTGAAAATCTGTGGATTCCTGGAGAACCTCTTTGTAAGCAAACAACATATGGGGAAAATATTTGTCCCACTCCCTCTTAAGCTGATCTGCAAATGTCCGTAGCATGGTCTTGATTGTAGAGTTTAACCTCTCAACAAGACCATTAGTCTGGGGATGGTAAGGTGTGGACTTCATGTCCTTCACCCCACAGGATTTCCACAGACAAGCCAGCAGGTCTGACATAAAATTGGCACCTCTGTCAGACAGTATTTCCTTTGGGAAACCTACCCTGCTGAAAATCTCTAGCAAAGCATTTGCCACCTTCTCTGCCTCAATGGAGGACAAAGCCACTGCCTCAGGGTATCGTGTAGCATAATCTACAATCACTAGGATATACTTTTTCCCTGTGGAACTTGGGGTATTCAGAGGACCCAAAATATCCATAGCTACCCTCTGAAATGGCTCCTCAATCACAGGCAAAGGCATCAAAGGAGCTGTCACCTTGTGTCCTGCCTTGCCTACCTTTTGGCACTGCTCACAGGTCCTGCAGTACCCTGTTACATCTCTGGAAATTCCAGGTCAATAGAAGTTTTGCATAACACACCTCTATGTACGTTTTATGCCCATATGACCTGCAAAAGGAATATCATGAGCTATGGCTAGAAGCACCAGATGGTAAGCTTTAGGCACTACCAACTGATGTACTATCTCACCTTCTAGCCCTCCCTCAGGGGTCCACTCTCTGTACAGTAACCCTTTGTTCCAGTATACAGATTCCCCCTTCCCTTGAGAATCAGGTGCCTCCCTAGCTACCTGCATCAGGCTTTGCAATGTAGGGTCTGAGAGCTGAGCCTATCTCAAGTCTCTCCTTGTAACCCTTCCCAGCTCCCCTTCCACAGGAAGTCTGGCATCCTCTGACATCAGTGCCTCACTGTCAGCCTGGGTACTACTACTCCTCACCGCTATCTTTGCAGTTACCCTGTCCAAGGGAACATCAGTACCCACAAGCAGCTGTGGCTCACATTCAGTCTCACTGCTACAGCGTAGCAACTTCCTGAAGTAACCACCTCAGCAGTTCTGGCTGCAAGTATGCAGTCTGTCTGGGTCCCCCCCAGGTTACCGGACCCACATGCTTGTTTCCTAGCCTCACTACATGTAACTGCATAAATACATAGTACTGCCTCATCCAAATCCTTCCCTTTCAGGACATGTGCAGGATGGTAGTTCCATACCCCGGTTGTCTCAAGACAACCCACTATTGGCCTTTTGATTTTCCCACTTACTGGCTCCCTTATCTTTGGTTCCCTACCTTGCCTCAGTGGACACCTGTATGCCACATGGCCCCACTGGTTGCATTCAAAACATTTAACCCTAGTTCCTGGACATATACCTGGACTAGTGGCTTACCCTGCTACTGGCGGATTCTGTTGGGGCAGTCTGTGCTGCCCATCATGGGTTCCTTTAGACCCATGAACAGTACTGGTGGTCCCTTTTCTGTGCAGGGCTGCCCTGCTTGCTAAGTATAGGTCTCCCTTCTTCCTCAACTCCTCTGAAGTAGCAAACTCTCTATCAGCTAACCAGATCCTCATGTCCTCAGGCAAAGTGCTAAGGGCTTGTTCCCTTACCAAAAGGTCTGCCAGCCCTTCAAAAGTGATGACCTGACATCCACTCACCCAGCTATGAAAATAAGTGCTGAGTTTAACAACATATTCGCATACATTTTCATCTGCCTTGCGTCTATGCTCACAAAACTTTTTCCTATATATTTCAGGTGTCAGCTTAAAACATTCTAATAAATGTCTTGTTACAGCAGTATAATCAAAACAGTCAGTGTCATGCATTTATGCTAAAGAAGTTACATGGAGTGAGGGGGTCAGGAACCGTACCCAAGAGCCTTTGGTCAACTTCATACCATTTACATTCCCACTCAAACATATGAATGAAGCTATCAAAATGATCCCCCTCTTTAAACTGTGGAAGAAATTTACTGACCTTTTGTGCTTCTGGGGTCTGGTTACTCCCTTCCCCATTACCTCCATGACTCTGGCGAAGAGTCAGCATTTCCCTCTCATGCTTTCTCTGCCATTCCTGTTCTTCAGCTTCTAGGCTCCTCATTCTCTTGGCTGCTTCTAGTTACATACGCCTGGCCTCCAACTCAAGTCTCATTAGCTCCAGCTGGATTTTTAAGTCCACTGCAGAAAGGTTGAGCTGTCCATTCTCTGAGAATGTTGTATCTCCACTGTCAGTCTGATTGTCCTCCAGGTTGCTGTTCTCTGATGCAGCTGTAACCAAGGCTGCAATCAGGTCTGCTTTAGTCAGGTTTCCATGCACCAGTCCCCTAGCTTGGCACATCTCTGCCAGCTGGCTCCTTGTCAGCTTTCCATTCTCTTCTGCTGACATGCTGCTGCTCACCCTAACACTAAGCTAACAAAATAAATAAAACAATTGTGATCTGAACTCTGAGTATACACTGTGTGGCTGTTTTAGAGTACAAAGCACTTTTAGAGATCACTGTACATAAGCTACAGGAATTCGCTCTACCCAGGGGCGGCTCGTGCTATAGGACTGCAGGACTACAGCCCTCCCACCTAAAAAAAAAAATTAAAATAAATTGAAGAAACACAAACACCATAATTCCTGGAAGTCTGCACATGTATGCACACTCTAGACACACAGGAACACTCTCAGACTGCTTTCTCAGCAGTCTAGATAGGGGGAAAGGCATCTCGGCCCCAAGATGCCCAGCAGTCTGTACGGTCATAATGTCATGGAATGAAGGTACTCTGGACTGCAGCAGGCTGAACCAATCAAGATGCATGTAGCAGCTAACGAGGTGTGCTGGACCAATCACAAGGATTTGGACTGTTCGGATATTGCTCATTGGCAGCAATTGGACTGTTTGGATATCTAGGGTTGCTCGTCGGCAAGGTGAGAAGTTATCTAGGTAAAGTGTGTGTGTGTGTGTGTGTGTGTGTGTGTGTGTGTGTGTGTGTGTGTGTGTGTGTGT
The DNA here is from genome assembly GCF_019279795.1 of Protopterus annectens. Taxonomy (NCBI): domain Eukaryota; kingdom Metazoa; phylum Chordata; order Ceratodontiformes; family Protopteridae; genus Protopterus; species Protopterus annectens. Next base: position 1,496,184,433 of record NC_056737.1, on the reverse strand, counting down.
GTGTGTCTGTGTCTGTGTGTGTAATGCCCCAATTGCTATATACTGGTGGCTAGAGCAAACCCATGGTAGTGTGGTAGGGAATACCTCAGGCTTGAACCCTGTACCTTGTATGCAGGTGGTAAGGGCCTGAATTCCATACCCACCATCTGTAAAAAAATTGCAGATTTTTGCCTCATATTTGATCTGTTCTGTTCCTCATAATATCTGTGGTTTCTAAATATTTAAATGCTTAGATATTTGATGGTGCAGTGGTAGCATTGTTGCCTCACCTGTAGCTGTGAGGCAACAATGCTTAGATATTTGATGGTGCAGTGGTAGCATTGTTGTCTCACAGCTACAGGTTCTCAGGTTTGATTCTTGGCTGGGGTGCCTTCTGTGTGGGGTTTGCATCTTCTCCCTGTGTTTGTTTGGGTTTGCTTTTGTGTCCTCCCATGTTACAACGACATGTGTCTGCATTTCTTCCTGGGCCTCTGCTGAATTTTTTTTTTGTTCCAAGGCAGACTGTCCTGGTTAACAAATGTTAAATAAAATTGACAGGCATTTGAATTTCAGACTTCAGGTTTCTGAATGTTTAACTCCTTAAATATTTGATGGTGCAGTGGTAGCATTGTTGCCTCACAGCTACAGGTTCTCTGGTTTGATTCTTGGCTGGGGTGCCTTCTGTGTGGAGTCTGCATCTCCTCCCTGTGTTTGTGTGGGTTTGCTCTGGTGTCCTGCCATTTTACAAAGACATGTGTCTGCAGTATTTCTCCCTAGGCCTCTGCTGAAAATTGTTTTTGTTCAGTCAGACTTTCCTGGTTAACAAATGTTAAATAAGTAAAATTGACAGGCATTTGAATTTCAGACTTCATATTCTTCAGAAAATACATAGTAACACAAAACCTTTTATTCTAGCAATTTTCTAAGTTTATAAGATGAATATTTGAAATCCGTCCATATTTTTGGGACTGTATTCCCCTATTATTGGCTTCATCCAAGTTTTTTGTGCTAAGGTTGACAGCTATGGCAAGGACTGAATTCACTGAATATGTTTGAGGGCTGTATTCCCTCATTACTGGGTTTGTCCAGATGTTTTGTGCTAAGAGGTTGGCAGCTATGGTGAGAACTGAATTCACTAAATGATAGCCATTTAAGTTTCAGTCTTCCTCTCTTTCACAAAGCAGCTTATTTGGTGTAGTGGTATGTTGCTCTGAATGTTTTGCACAAGGACCTTGGCAGTAAAATGTATGGCGGTAACACAACATTTTATTCTAGCAACTTTCCAAGATTATACAAGCAATATTTAATGTGTCCCTATTTTCTGGGCTTTTGAGCCCCCCCTCCCAATAAATTTTGGCTTTTTTCAGATTTCTTGTGCTGTGAAGTTGAGTTGCAGTTGAGAATTGAGTAGATTTTACAAGGAGTTGAGAGCTGCAGGGGAAGAGTAGTTTAGTGCTGCTTATGCTGAATTGGCTTGCATTGTTAATAGCACAACAGGCTGTGTACTTGCTTTTGATGCAGAAGGCTGTGGGTTCTACTCCCACAAGAGGTGGATGCTGCCGTACTGTGAATATCCTTTTTGGCGAAGATACTAACTATGAACCTGTTATCAGTTTATCATCCACTTCCTATTGCAATATTACTAGCTCATCATTTTTTAATGTAATATAGGCAATTTATTCCTCAGGGGCAACAGACACTATTTTTCGATGAAACCATGAAATATAAAGGTGTTTGCTAGCAGCAACCTCTTCATTAGTTACAGGTTTCTTTAATGTGGAATTATTTAGATGACTTTTACTTCTTCAGAGATTGTGCATATTTACTGATAATGGTGCACTGTAGAAGTTTAAGTAGACTTTTATGAAGGAAATGTTCTGAACTGGGCAGTTTTGTCATTATTGGTGCATGCATTTTGTTTCATTGTTTACTGGAAAAATGTTCCAAATTGAGCAGTTTTGTTATTATTGGTGCATGCGTTTTGTTTCATTGTTTACTGGAAAAATGTTCAAAACAATAAATTTAAAACGCCCTCGAACAACTGTACTGTATTGTACAAGGAATATAATTTAGTACAATCAGGAAGGTGTATCAAAGAGCACATGTATGTTTCATGTGCAAGGGGCCTATGATTTGAAAACAGCCCAAAGTTAATCTTTATATGCCACTGGCAAAATGTATGTTCTTTGAATGCAGGTTTCATTGCTGTTTCAATTAATGTGAGTTTCAAGGGCAGAGACGTTTTAATGCTAAGTCTGTTTTCATTGTGAGACTGCATTGTTTTGTTTAGCAGATATCTTAGTGTTTGTACTGTAAAATACAAAATAAAACTTTCAAATGAAGTCCAAATCATCATAGAAGTAAAGCAGTATGCACATTAGTGTTTATGGTAAATGGAGTGAAATAGCCAGGTAATGGATCATTGGAATGGCTGCAGGGGGGAGGCTCCATTCAACCATGATTTTGTGAGGGGGAAGGGCGGCAAACTCAAAGACCGCCCCGGCTGAACTATATCTCCCAACTGTCCAGATTTTCACAGAATTAATAGATTTTTGCTTCTTATTTTTGGTTTGTTCCTCATAAAATTTGTGGTTTTCTGGAAAATCATTTAGGAATTAAGTCACTAAATAATGAAAGACACTGAGTTTCAGACTTCATAACCTTCAGAAAAATGCATGCTAAAGTAAGACCTGTTATTCTATTAACTGTCTCAGTTTATACAAGAGCAATTTTTAGTACTGTTTATATGTTCCCCCAATATATCTGGCCTTTGTCCAGCTTTATTACATTAACAGGTTGAGAGGTACATGCAAGTAATTTGCTTTAAAGAATTAGGCATAGCCAAACCTCTCATTTTGGCTCAAAACGTTGCTCTTCCCCTAATAATCTCTCTGCAAAATAGCAGTTTTGGAAGAAAACATGGAGGGTTTACAATTAAGAAATAACTGTAATAATCAGAGTTATAGATTACTTTTATTTCAGAAATGCATGTAGATTCTTTTATTTTGTCAGCTGCTCGAGTTAGCAGTACTAATATTAAAAAAGTGTCCCTTCTATGACAGGTTCCCAGCTGTATTGTGTGGCTATTTTATATGTTTGCATCAAATTTTTGGTCAATTATTCATAAAAATTGTGTTTTTTTGGCAAATTAGTGGCAAATCATTAAAGAGTGAAGTTAGAAAATAATGACAGACATTTGAGTTTCAGATTTCATACCATTCAGAAAATTCATACTAATGCAAGACCTACTATTTTATTATCTTTCTAAGTTTATAAGAGCAATATTTAAAAATTGTCCTTATTTTTGGGCCTTTGTCCCACTTCTCTGTATGGCTTTGTCCAGATTTCTTGCTCTGAGTTTGAGAGGTATGACAAATGTGTCAGGGCCATCACAGTCAGCTAGAGACATTTCAAATTGTGACATACTTGTTGCATCCCACTCCCCCATGTATTGACTCTGGATGTGTCCAAGCAAGGCAAGGAGCAGTTATGCAGTGTAAATGTGCAGAGTATCCCCCCATCCAAGGTAGACACAAGTACTAGAGTGGCTTTTCATCTGTCCTTGTTTTTGCAGAATGGTCTGGTTTCTGTCATATTTTTGTATTGTTGATCTATGCTTATTACTCAGAAAGTGCCTGTTGCTCTGTGTTTAAGTAGCAATGCTTTAATGACCATCAGGTAAGTTTGTCTGAGATTGTAAGATGCAAGTAAGCTTTAATAAGCATACTGTTAAAGAATTACCAACATTGAAAGCCTTTCTGTTGTTGCCATGCAGAGAATACTTACATAACTAGATAATGTTTAAGCCTTGGGTATTGAAATGCATATGACAGTATTTGTAATAAAGGACAGGATTACATTATTTTGACAAGTTCGTTACACTTGTTGGAGACTTCTAGTCATCTATGCAGGCTTTTCCCGTAAACTAAACTGAATGCCACTCTATTATGTGTGGTCCATAACCTGTACAGTAATCCTTTAAGCAATGTATCTTGAGCTTGTTTCTTGTTTGCTTTTCATTTTTTACTTTGATCATATTTTCCCCATGAAACAAGTAGATAGTTGTCAGGCAGCAGGTCTATTTTGATAAGAAACATTTTTACAAGTGGGGGCATCACAGAGATTGCTACTTTCAGCATGTTACTTGGTACTTTAATAAAGCTGAATATAAATTATAATTAGAACTGCAATGCAAGGAGAAGTGGTTTGAGTTGAGTGTTACTTGTATTTCTTATACTTGATTTTGACTGGCATTACAGTAATGTATTTAAAAAGTAATTAATTTTTTTCATGCATCACAACCTTTTTGTTTCCATCTAGATATTAAGTAAGCTGTCATGCAGCCAATGCACTGAAATTTTTTATTTCTTCTACACTTCATTTTGTCTTGATTGGACTCTCATAATGACGGTTTGGCACCCAGGGCAGCGTATTTAATTAAAGTTAGTTTTTGTGGTTTTGAGCATAGCTCCTCCCCTTTCTAGTTGGCTGCACTGCTTCCCATTGATCCTACACATTCAGCTTTCTCCTGCAGCCCCCCCCCTTTCATTTGAAGTCACCAGCTGCCACTGGCTCTACCCACACCACTAAAAGCCAATTAGTGTGAAGTAGATCCCACCACTGCAAAACATTTGTGATGACCGTGCCCTGGCCCAGCAATCAAGGATACTCAGTCCTCACCACTAACACCAGGGAGGTCGTCTCCTAGAAGAGGAACAGATAACTAATACACACAGGAAAGTACAATTTCCCTTAAGTGCACACAGAGATCACAGTCAGTCTGGAGCTAACTGCTCCCTTGCTCACCAGGTCCCGAATAAGACTCCGCACTGGCACAGCTATAGGGTCCAAGTCTCAGCTTAACTAGGCAAGCTAAAACCTCCAGTACCCTGTCTGTCCAACCAGTGCTTTGTGTTCCTGCCAAGTAGCTGACACAACACACACACACACACACACTTTGAGAAGTATTTATACAACTTCACAGACACTCCTGGGCAAGATTGACACAGATTCTCCAACTGTGCCACTTTACCCAGACTATACGGTAGTAATTACTGTCACCACCCAGTTAATAATATAAGTTACTAACAGGCCCTTAAAAGGGTGTCAAATTATTACTGTGCAATATTAATATCCAATGGTAGTATGACTAACAGTCAAGGCTTACTTTAGAGTGGCCTAGTACAATAACCTTTATAAATATGCAATGTATTCTAGAGCTTATCTCTACACAAATCAGCCACAGGTAGAATGTTTTAAAACTATTTAATAATAAACAATTAAAACACAAGACAAAACTACTACACCACAGAGATATCTAAAAGTTCACAGATCACACAGAAACTTAAAATAATACAGTAGGACAGGTCTGATTTGAAACAAAAATCCCTAATTAATCTTTGCTAGCTTTAACTATTCCTACAAGAAATCACAGTGTTAAAAACTTACATGTGAGCATAAGCAGAGTGCTGGTAAGTTGGATATCAAGATCAAAATTCTTTTTCTCTCTCTCTGAGACACAGTTTATAAAACATCACTAACAAACATGCCTCTGGGTCCTCCCCAGATTACATTATTTTTGACACTTAGGTTTTCCCGGTATTCATATTGCATCGTCTTAACACCTGGTCTGAGTTCTCAGGCTAATAGAAACTCCAGTTATGTTATTTAGCAAGCTAACACCTGCACAGGAGAATACAACAATAAAAGGCATTTCACATATACACTCTAGCAGAAACCAAAGCAATAAAGTACCTTCCACATGTACACTCTAATAATTATTCCTTAAGTTAAGACAATAGGAAGAATGTGTTCAGCTAGCTGCTCTGGCACCATTTTTTAGATAATTGTACTTTCAAAGACATTTGAAATGCTTGGCTTGATTTTTCCTTACAGCAGATGGCAATGTTAGAACCATCTTGAAGTTCACATTTTACAGTGTTTTCTTTCATTTAAAAACACAAGCCTGTATTTTACACTTATTTATACAAATGAGAGAATTATATATCAAATTCTATTTCCCTAGGTTGGCAGCCTTCGCCCATCTCTCCCCAATCATCACATCTTCTAATACCATGACAAAAGGAGTCCTGCATAGGCCATTATGTTCATCTTTCTCTGTTTTGTCAAGGTTTCTCTGAATGGGTGTTAAACATATCTGTTTCAAACATATACACACACACACACACACACACACACACACACACACACACACACACACACACACACACACACACACACTCACATGCTCATACACACACACTCACATGCTCATACACACACACAAACACACACAACACACACACACACACACAAACACACACACACACACACACACACACACTCTGGATATAAAAAGTGTACACACCCCTGTTAAAATGCCAAGTTCTTGTGATATAAGAAAATGAGACCACACTATATCATTTCAAAAGTTTTCCCACCTTTAATGTGATCTGTGACCTGTACAATTCAATTGAAAAACAAAGAAATTTGTTAGGGGAAATATAAAATTAAAAAACATACAATAAGCTGGTTACATAAGTGTGCACACCCTTAAACTAATACTTTGTTGAAGCACCTTTTGATTTAATTAAATTTAAAATTTTATTAATTAATTTAAATTATTTTTCTATTATTAGAACACAACAGTTATAATCATCATACATATTACTGTGTAAGCATTTTATGTGCCCGCCAGACAAAAGAGATTCAAGTAGCACTAAAAAGTGCTTACTGTAACAAACTTGGAACATAGTGGCTCCACTCACCTTTGATTTAGGCAAAGGACTTTCAGAAAGAAAGGGAGGAAAAGATGTCCTCTGATCACCAAAGTAGATCTCTTATAACACTGCCCAAAATCAACACTTCAACTAAAGCCTTACACAGCAGCTAAACAAAAAGGGTGGGATGGGGTGGGGACACACCAAATACCCATGCTAAAGAGGCCAGCACACCCTGATATCTGCCTATAAATAACCATCCCCATTGCCTTCCTAACTGACCTCACTTTCTATCTGCTTGCCTTCCATCCTTTCCTTTCATATGCCCTCGTACTCAATCAGTCTTCCTTCTTAAATTCCTCCATAATATACTACCACCAGGCAGGAATAGATGGACAAATATGTTTGCCAGGAAACTCACTTTACAGTACTAATTTCACTTTACAGTATTTATTTATTTGTTTATTGACATTTGTTGACCGGGAAAGTCCGCTGGACCTCAAAGGACCCATTTTCAGTGGAGCCTCAGGGAGAAAAGCTCCAAAACAGTTACAAAAAATATGTCTAAGACATCAGTTTGTATGTAGTAGTCACATTAATGTTATATGTATTACAAATGAAACAGATATGGTAAGCAGTTACATTTGAACAGAAGAGAAATTAATTATAGTCCTAAAATTAAAATGTTTGAGTAAATTCCATTTTCCAAGTTGCAAAAGTCAAAGGAGATTAGACTAGAGAAGTAGAATGAATAGAGTAAAACATTACTGCAAAATTTAAGTTTGGGAACTATTTCTAGGGTATTGAGACCAGAAATAGAAATATTTACAGAGGTTTGATCATGTGGTTACAGGGACAGGTGTGGTTGAGAAAGAGTTCTTTCAGTGTAGCTTTAAATGTTTTTATAGATTCGAGTTGGATAACAGAGTGAGGGAGTGCATTCCAAAATTTGGCAATGGCATAGGAATACAGACATTGTCCAGCTCTTTTGTTGGGTTTGTTACAGTTAGTAGTTGTTTGTTAGTGGACCTGAGGTTTTGCTTTGGGGCGCATGTTTGGATTATATTTTGAAGGGGCGGGCAGTGTTTATGGTTAGTTTGTGGGTGAGAGTAAGTTGAGAAAAAAATATATAGGTAATGAGGGAATTCAAACCAGTTTAAAGTTTTACTGGCCAGACAGTGATGTGAGCGATTGGCATGTTTGACAAACTTAGATATTTTGTAGTAGCATGACTGCATTTTGTTCAGAAGAGATGACTGGAGGTTACTGAAAATGAGGCTACCATAGAGGAGGGAGGGAATAAGAAAGGCATTTCCCAGTTATAATTTTGTAGATTTGTCCAAATATAGTCTATGCCTACAGAGCTTACCAAGTTTAAAATGGATCTTTTTGATTGTGTCGAAAATATGACTTTCAAAAATAAGTTTATCATCGAAAGTGATGCCCAGTTGTTTAGATGTTTTTACAATTTCAATTATTGTACTGTTCTGAGAGAATATTTTAAAGTCTATGGTTACAGGTTTGGTTGAGAACAGTAAAAGTTTAGACTTTTTTAGGATTAAGTAGTAGTTGGCCCTATGTAAGCTAAGATTCAATGGGTGTTAAAGCTTTTTGTGTTAATTTTAGGAGATTGAAAATGTTATTAGAGGAAGAGATAATTGCCGAATCATCAGCGTATTGAGTGGGGGCACTTTGCATGGATGCTTTATGGAGATTATTAATAAATATAGAAAAAAGCAAGGGCCCAAGTATAGATCCTTGGGGGACACCTGTGTTGTTGATTAGGTATTCAGAATTGCCTGTTTTGCCATCTAACAGATTGTTTTCTGTTTAGTAGGTATCTATGAAACCAGACAAGAGTGTGTGTGTGGAGCAGTTCAAGGTTTCAAGTTGTAGAAGTAGTTTAGAGTGGGACACTGTATCAAATGCTTTTGATAGGTCTATCAGGATAACTGATGTAAGTAGTCCATCATCAAGAGCTTTGTATACGCTGTTGGCAAATGACAGAAAGGCTGTTGTAGTGCTATGAGATGACCGAATCAAACTGAAATAAGAGCATCAAATACTAAAAAAGTCAATACCTCAAAACCTTATTCATGTAAAGAAGAAGTAGCTCAGAGTGGTAAATATTGAGGGAAATGTCTTAAGCTACTATACATGTAATACTGACATTTATATTCACTAGGTAAGTGTCAAATTCATTTGGGTGCTTTTCATAAACTAGAAGATAATTCCATCTACCATATTAGAATGGCCTTACTAAATTCTGTAGAAGCGGATTAAGTCTGGATTCCAAGATGGCTGCCGACTAGACTAGTCCCTATTCTTTGAGCTCCTCACAGATTTGTAACATCTTTATTTTTTTACAACTTTGTATCAATATTTTTCCTCAGTTTTTTTCATAAAAAGATTTTATAAATCTTTTTACATACATCTGGAATATTTTTATTTTTGGAAATTTTATTTTGGGACATATTTTACCTCAGAACAGTCTGTGGAGTTATCTGATCTGGTTACCTGCTGCTTCAGAATCTTCCTGGAACCTGACACTCTGCCTTCAGCATCTTATCTTTGGGTATGGCTACTAAATCTGACTCCATGGAGACCTAGTCTACGAAGGCCAAATGTTCTTCAGTGCTCTCACCTGAAAAAGACACCAGTTCAAAAAGATTGAAAACATCTAAACAATCTCCTGAAACTTCCAAAGTAAGTAACAAAGACTTGAATGACTCAAACTTTTATTTAGATGAACTAAAGCTAGCATTAAAACCTATACAAAGTGCCATTCAAAACTTCTCAGAGCAATTTGCTGACTTTAGTAAAACTTTAAAGCAAATAAATGACAGAATGGACACTATTGAAAATAGAAACTCAGCTTTAGAGATAAAAATTGACTCATTGGAAAGTGATTTAAAGTCTAAAGATAAAGCTATTTCTGAAATGCAAGCCAAATTGATTGATTTAGAAGCCAGGAGTCGCAGAAACAACATTATTATTCGTGGTTTACCAGAAACTTATGATAACAAAGATCTGTTATCTGTGAGTAAGAGTATCTTTGAAGCACTGTTAAACTGTGAATCATCCTCAAAAAATATAATTGTAGAGAGAGCACACAGAGCTTTACATGCAAGTCAAGATATTTCTTCACCAAGGATTATATATACTAAATTATTAAATTTCCAAGACACTTTTCAAATTCTGCAAGCAGCTAAAAGTAAAAAACAGTTTCTATGGAAATCTCACAAACTATCATTCTCACAGGATTTTCCTTCTCAAATAAAACTAAATAGACAAAAACTTTCTCCCTATTGTGCAGACTTGATAAAAAGAGGGATAAGATTTCGTATGTCTTATCCAAATACCTTGTCTTTTACATTTAATGAAAAAAGATTTATGTGTTCTGATCCTAAGGGAGCAAAAGATATATTTTTTAAAGTATTTAAAAGGCTTCCGGAATCAGTTTCCTAACATTTTATTTATCTGCTGGTTACAAATGTGTGTTTTTTTTCTTATGTAAATGATATGTTTCTGTAGACAGAATGTGTCATCTATTTTTCAAGTTATTCTTGTCAAGAGTGTGCACAATATTTATATATATACAGTATATTCTTTTTTTTTTCCTTTGTAAACAAGGGGCAAAAACAAAAAAGGAAAAATGATACTGATTTTAATGTGAACAAAATTTTCCTTCAGGAATATGATGCCAGATTTTGAATTTAAACAAGCCTTGTAGATTCTTACATGCTTTGCGATGTAGTATACATGTTCTTGTTTCTTGTTTTTTAGTTTAAATAATTATAATGCCTTATTTAAGTTACAAGTGTTTTGGAGGGAGTTTTTGTGACTCTCGAGCCTGTGCAGAGTGAAAATCTTCTGTTTTCCCCATCAGCTGTTGTTTCACTTTGCCACGCACCTTCTAGGAAGCTACGGAGCCCAGCAGTGACGTCATCACTTGCAGAGGACACTTGCTAGTTTCGTTTCATTACAGGCTACTGAACGAAACATTTCTAAGCTCACATACATTAAACTATATGTTTTTTTTTGTTTTTTTTCATTTTATCTGGCATTTGGGCTTACACAATGGTCTTATTCTTCAATTAAGAAGGCACGCTTCGCTCTGGTCATCCGCTGTTAACAGCATACTTTCCCGTTTTAGCATGGTCATGCTTTTATGGAAGAACTGATGGAATTAGCCTACATAGGTCCAGAAATAGTTCTGCTACATTTATTTTCAAGGTACAACTTTCACTTAATGTATATAAATAGGTTATTTTCAAGTAAATATGAACTGTTTTTTCATAAGTGATAAAATAATTTGTTTCTTCATATATAGTGTGCATAATAAGGAAGTTACTTAAGGGTATCTTAGGTAAATTGATTTTTCACATATGAATATATAGACAAATTAATTAACATTTATATGTTGGGTTTTGTGATGTAATAGAAACATGATATAGATGCATATACATGTACAGTACAATAATTTTGTCTTCCTATTCAGATTTAAATATTTTGTTTAAATAATTTTATGTGTGCATACAGGAGAACTGTAGTGTACATTTCTTGCTAGTTTAAAAATCAACCTGTTATACCTATCTCAGTAAGTAAGATATATTGTATATGACACATTCCTCCAAATGATTAATTTGTTGCATTTCAGCACAAACAAAAAGTCATGGAAATGTATGCTGAATCTGTTTTGAAAACTTAATTACTGCAGAAGATGCATGCATGGGTGGTATTTGTAGAATGCTTCCAGTGACATATCACTTATGTTTGATTAAAATGCAAGTAAAATGCAATTGGCAAAGTACATGTAGCACGCAACAAGACAAGTAGAAATTATTGTGTAAGACTCCAGTAATTTTTCTTTATATATTTTTTGGTTTCACTAGTAGATGTGTACTAGTAAAGTGTGTTTGCTTATGATGTTAAAATACCGATGCAAACACATTCCTAATGTGGTTGATAGCCCAGCAGCTCTAAGCTTCTAAATTTCTGGCTATGGAGGGAGACTGCTTATTTTTTACCTGTTTAACTTTTTGGATACTGCTCTTTTCAGCTTAGGAAATATCTCTTCACTATATAATTCATAGTATTACAGTTTTTTATATATTTTTTTGTGTTTGACTCATTTATTTATTTTAGGATTGATAGCTGAAATGTTATTATTAAGGTACAGGCACGTCTGGTTCTAGAACCATATTTCATATGTTTATGCTATGAGCTAGATTTTACTGTCATAGTTATCCACAATATCATTATAGTGTAACATGACGTATCTTACTGTATGATTATTTGCTTAATTTACTCATCTAGTTTGCTATATATAAAATATTTCTTACTCAACCGAAACATTATTTATACTTGATACAATCAATATTAGTTTTTCCAGAATGTATCATATGTATGGGATAATGTTAAATCTATCTTCCGTATATTTTTCATACATGGTAATTTATATAAATTTGATACATATTAATATTTAGAATGTGATGTTGAGGAATTTCTTTCAACTGTTGTATATTTTACCTAAAATTAGAGCTCGTATACTAAATACGCGAGTAGGGATTAAATATGTTGGACATCTTGAATTTAGTTAGTTATGTAAATATGTTTGATATTATAAAAATGTGTTTTTGTTTAGTTAGGCTTTTATATAAAGTTTTTTATGCTAATTTGATGCAATTGAAATTGATAGTGTTAACCAAAATCACTTATTTGATTCACTTATATTTTTCTTCTCTAGTAGGGGGTGGGTGGCTAGGCACCGGGGTATTTGGGAAGGAATATTATAGGATCTTTAAAATAATTTTTTTGGGAGACATCAAGATACACTATAATAAATACAAAGAACTGAGGTTTATAGTTATAAATACATTCTGCCAAACCTTAGGTATATGTTATATATTTATTTTTATTTAATTATATGACCTTAAATATTGACTCATGGAATGTGAGAGGATTACAAAATAAAAATAAGAGATCCCTACTATTTCATCTTCTATTTAAGTCACAGGCAAATATATGTTTCTTGCAATAGACCCACTTAAATAGAGAAGATTTTGATAAAGAAACAAACAAGAAATGGATTAAGATGATAGTAGCAGCTGGTAACAGTACAAATTCAAGTGGAGTGGCCATTATAATTAAAAATAATTTTCAGGGAACTATTTCTGATATGAAATATGACGTGAATGGAAGATGGTGTTACATTATCTCCTGTTTCCACAATATTGATAAACCAATTATATTTTTTAATCTTTACGGCCCTTGTGATCAACAACATGTCTTCTTTATACAAATTTATAATATTCTCTCCTCTTTTAAAGACCATTATTTTATTCTAGGGGGGGATTGGAATGCTATCATTAATCCAGACACTGATCGTACTAGTAAATCCTCCTCGTACAACTTCCAAGCTTCCTATGCTCTGGAAGAAATAATAATAGATCTCAACCTCATAGATCCTATTTCTCTCATAACACAATATGATAGAAAAGACATTTTCACATACTACTCAAAATGTTACAAGTCATGGTCAAGATTAGATTTTTTTCTTATTTCCAACTTCCTTACTCATAGGAAAATTAGCTATTCTCTTGAACCCAGATTTTTTTCGGACCATTCTAGAATATCTCTTGGAATTAGTTTGGCTTTAAATACATTAGATACATCTGTATACAATAGTTGGACACTCAATAATAACTTACTTACAAATGAAGATACACATAAATTAATAACTGAAATATTGAAAGAAACATATATTAATCTAGGTAAATCAGATATTCCTTTAGATATACAATGGGCTGCATGTAAGGCAACCCTTAGAGGTATATTAATTAACAAAGCATCATATCTAAAAACAATATAGAAATAAAGAATTACAGTTAAAAACAAAAATTCAGATTTTGGAAAATCAATACAGAATGTGTCCTAATTCCTCTGCATATGATCTATTGTTAAACTCCCAAAAAGAATTACTGCTTCTACATCAACATAATCTTACCATATCAGAGCAAAGGTTCTTGGCTACATACTCTGAATGGGCACAGGTTCCTTCTAAAGTGCTAGCCAGAATAATTAAAGGTAATCAATCCCTCCCTAGAATTTCGTCACTAAAACATAACAACAAGTTTTATAATACTGATTTGGAAATTATGCAGCTCTTTACATCATTGTTCTCAGAGATATATTCAAAGGAAAACAAATCTAGGAGTAAACAACATATAGTGAACTTTGCGTCCTCTATTAAATTTCCTAGGTTAAACGATCAACAAAAGAATACACTCTCTGCCCCGTTGACTATTAAAGAAATATCGGAAGCCATTAGCAGACTTAAGACTAGTAAATCCCCGGGACCAGATGGCTTTACACCTGAATTCTTCAAAACTTACTCATCTGAGCTTTCACCCCTTCTTTTTGAAATTTTTAATTATATAATGATTTATGGTATATCCGACATGTATTGGAACACCTCAAAAAACATTTTAATATTGAAAAAGGACAAAGAAAAAACTGATCCTAATAATTATAGACCCATTTCTCTGATAAACATTGATATCAAAATTTTAGCTTCTTTACTTGCTTTTAGACTAAAAAATATCTTACCATTCTTGATCTCTTCGGAGCAGGCGGGCTTTATGTCACATAGACATTCATGGGATAATACCTTGACAATAGATTCTCTTATATACTTTACTAAAAAAGATTCAAACCCATTGTATGCACTGACCCTTGACGCTGCTAAGGCCTTTGACAGAGTCAATTGGGATTTTCTTTTTCACATTATGTCTTGCTTTAATATACCATCTTCTTATATAGACTTTATTAAAATTTTATATAAAAATTCTTATACCTTTCTTTATATTAATAAGAAAGTATCCAAAAGCATAAAGATCATTAATGGCACAAAGCAAGGATGCCCGCTATCTCCTTTTTTATTCAATCTATATCTAGAGCCTTTATTATTATATATAACTCAAAATACTTTTCATAAGATTCCTAAAATTCTTAACACTAAAGTTTGTTTGTCGGCTTTTGCAGATGATCTTGTAATATATTTTCAAACACCTTGCTCTGACCTTTTAAAACTAATTGGTTCTATTGAAAGATTCTCCGAGGTCTCGGGATATCAGATTAACATTCAAAAAACACAGATTCTCCCCATAAATCCACTTGCTCACAAATCATATTTGTTTCCAGACTCCACTTTCCAGATAGTTCAGAACTTTAAATATTTGGGGATTCTTATAAATCATAATGGTCTCTCCACATTTCAAAATAATCTAGCTAAAATATGGTCGTCTATTATACTTGATTTAAATAGATGGAAATTGCTTAATTTATCACTTCTATCAAAAACAGCAATAATAAAATGAACATTCTCCCCAGATTGCTATTTCAATTTAATGCTGTGGATCAGTTGATTCCAAAATCTTTTTTTAAAAAAATTAATAAAGTCCTGGCTAGTTTTTTATGGTTTCCCAAATCAGTGAGAATTTCTTACAGTAAATTAATCTCTCCTAAAAATAAGGGAGGACTTGGTCTTCCGAATTTTCATCTTTATTATTTGATCATCTCGGCCAATAAACTATTATCTATTTTGAATATAGATACTGAGAAGTATAATCAATACCCTATCTGGACAAAATTGTGGTATCAACACATTTTAACTAAAAATATTAATCCATTAGCTCTTCCTTTTCTTTCTTTAGATGTCATGAATAAGCTAAAAATTTCAAACTCTTTAAAACAAAAAATTTTTGCTTTTCAAGAACTGTTAAAACTTATCAATTTAGAAAATATATTTCAATTAATGCAACCTCTCCATTTAAATCCTAATATTAATTTAGATAATATTTCTTTTAATCTTTCAAACTTTCCCCTGATCAAAGATTTCACCGTTTTGGATCTGATACAATACAAAAATGAAACTCTCACTAATATACGTAAAATACTTAAGGTCAATACTAATTATTTAACCATCTTACATCAAATGAGAGATATTGTCAATGCTAAGTTCCCATACACCAAAGTAGACAACACAGATATCATTAACTATAAAGTGGTCATACAAGTTCTTACGCTTCCAGAGAAAATGTTATCTAAATCTTATAATCTTATAAATCAGATAACTCATAATACACTCTGTCTCTTTTCCAATTATTGGGACAAACACAATCCTCATATATCTATAGATCAGAAACTCTCAGCTATCAAAAATACACTAGAATACTCGCCTTTCAAAAAACTCTTTTACACTCAACTAATGATTAATAATAATGCATATGTCACTCCTTCTAAACTTAACAAATTTAACGCTAATAAATTGGCCTCATGCTCTTGTTGTTCTCACCCTAACGCAGATCTTCTACATATTTTTTGGTCTTGCTATCACTCACATAAACTTTGGACTTCTCTAAAAGTCCGTTTACAGAAAATGGGTTATCATAAATCCACCCTATCCTGGGAGACTGCATTACTACACATACCAAATATGTATCTTTCCAAATTGGATTCACAAGTACTAATATACATATGTTCACTTATAAAACTTTATATCACCCAAAATTGGCTAGATCGTACCAAATTGAATTGGAATAATTTCAAAATTCTAGCCAGTACATATATTAGTGCGCAGAAAACGAAAGTGAGAAGTCCCAAGAAGTCGGCACAAATTAACAAAGCTATAGAAAAGGTGTTACATATTATTTATAGTGTATAGTTGGTTACTCTCCTTGTGGAATTCATAGACCTCAGTCTCCTTTATATCTATATACCTGTTTCATTTTAGATCTATATCCATTTTGAAGTATTCTTAGGTTAACATTAGTATAAGTTGTAGATAGTTATTGTATGTTCTCAGACTGCATTGAGATATAAACATTTATCATACAAAATTGTGTGATCATATACATCTCCTAATTTTTCATTTTTTTTCTCTCAATATGTATTTTAATTCTGTTGTTGTTGTATTTTTATTTCAATGTTTGAAAATTCAATAAAAAGTTTTTTGAAAAAAAAAAGATTAAGTCTAGTGTTCTCTGTTCCTTAAATCTTGTAGATCTTGCTATGTGGCCATATTCATGATATGCTATATGTGAAAAGAAAATATCCTGTTTTTATAGCCGCTCTAGCCATTACATCAAGCACATAAGACTCACTCAAGAGAAGCCAGTTCTCCTCCCTAGATTCAGGTACAGTAATGCGCTATCAGATGTTATTTAGTGTGATTTATACACAGCGTACTCTATTTTGGACATCAAGATTTTTACACCAATGGTGGGTTGGGTATAATGTCTAAGGTGTTTGCCTCATAAACACAAGGTACAGGGTTTGATTCTGACTTCAGGTTGTTGGCTAGGCTTAAAATTCTCCTTCAGGGCAGTTGGCCTAGTATTCACCTATGAACTATGATGGCCACTCTTACTACTTGAATCAGAAAGCTAGTAAGACTGTATTTAATCATGTTTTGCTTCAGCACCATTTCTACTGTCCTCTCTGTAATGAATCTAAAGGACACTTTAGGACCCAGAAACTTACCAAGATTTTTTACTTACGAATGTTCTTCACTGGACTATCTTACTTATTCTTAACATACAGTAACTAGGCCCATTCATTTTTCTAATTTCTTCAAAATAACATGGAAAAAGTTTAACTTATAGCATAAAATTATAATGGCAAGTACATTATTCCACTGTCCTTTGTAGTTTTAAATGATAGACATTTAGGCAACATTTAGCCTCTATTCACAAAAAAAAGCCAATCATGCTCTGACAAAACTCTTGCATAATGCAATGGTCAAAGGGAACTCAGACCTTTCGATTGATGTCTAGTCTACTTATCTATAACAAAAAAAATAATTGCTAAACTTTAGAATTACCTTTCTTATATCCAATTATGCATTTATGGAAAACAGGTGTTTAAAGATTTTTTCTAAAAAGTAGTTACATACACAGCGGAAATGTATTTGTGATATAGGAAGCAATAGACATGAATGTTGTGATAATAGGAAGTACTGGCAGCTATGCCAGGAGAAGTAGGGCAGTAGATGTGTACACATTCCAGCAAACCTAGCTGGAATTTTGTAAATAATTATATATTATTTGAATACTGAGTTTTGCAGATGTTTGTGTTGAAAATGTATTTGTAAAGTTGCTTGTGTTAAAAACATTTCAACAGTGTGCATACTGAAAAGAAAAGAAATGCATATGCATTATTGTAATTGTTAAATTGTATATATTGTAATACAGAACTGGAAGAGAAGAGGTTAATCTCAATTAACATGACTTTGAGAAACAGTAAGAAAATTAAATTACTGGGCATATGCCATAAAGATGATATTTCACAGTTTTAAATGCAGCCAGAGACAAAATGTATGTACTTGGAAGCTTCCTGCATTGTCATTGGGGAGAACTAATTGCTCCTCTGAAAGGGTGGAGGTTTGATATTGTTTTATGACTTCCAGGAGCTGCAGCAGATCAAAGAAGGCTTTGTGTGTGTGTGTATTATTGACACCTATGTGTTAAATCCTGACAGCAATGGGGGATTACTTGGGAATCAGATGACCAGATGTATGTGATGTCATTCTGAACAGAAATAATGTTTTAATATTAAAGGAAACCAAAGTCTCAGAGGCAGTCTGTTCTTGTTCTTCACCTATTTCATATTGCCTTGTTCCAGTATGTGACTAGGGAATAGTATTCTTTTGATTAGTCAGGAAATTATAGTGAGCTTAGTTAAGCACTGTTTTCTGTATCTGTGTGAATCTATTCATCTGTGTTATTTTAATAGTTCTGGTGATTGAAACTCTGATGTTTACTGTAAATATATAGTTATCATTTTCTTGTTCTTTTATTATTTATTATAAAATATATTTAAACTTTTATTGTGGCTGATCCTTTAGAAAATATTCAAGCTTTGAGGGTATTTGCATGCATTTATTTGGTGATGACTGTGGCCACTACTGAAAGCCTGGCTGTTTTGGTAACATTACCATTTGTAGTAATGTTAATTTCACTATGTATACTTGGATACCCTTTTAAGAGCTTTATAGTAACTGACTGGTGGCAGATAATCTACCTTACAGCCTGGGCAAAGTTGATAGAATAGGTAATGTGTCAGCCTTTCCCAGATTGTGTGTGTGTGTGTGTGTGTGTGTGTGTGTGTGTGTGTGTGTGTGTGTGTGTGTGTGTGTGTGTGAAAATTAAACATTGGAGAATGTGTGTGCCAGCTACTTGGAGCAGGGACATGAAGCACTGGTTTCACAACAAATAAAATTAGTAACAAAGAGGAAAATATCTCTGATATCAGACATCTAAAAATGGTTTGTTCCCTTTCTTTAGTAAAGCATACATTGAATTCATTGCTCTTTTTTGTTAGTTTATAACATATTATGCTGTTCATTTCTCCATTGCAGGAATTCCATTACATTTAACTGTAATCTGGCGTTGCAGTTTGTATAACCTACTATAAAATAATATAAAACTGTCTACAATGTCTGTCATTACTCTGAATTTCCTGAATCAGCTTTTACAAACCAGTTTAATTATTCCTTTAAATCTCACTAATTATGTCATAGTTTCCACATGACTTAGTAGATAGATTGTTATACTGTTACTAAACCCATTTCTGGAACTGTACATAAGGGCATACTATCTTATGTCAATTTTATTGAACAATTAAAGACTTTTGATTCATTATTTGAAATTTTACTTTTTGAGCTATCAAACATAGTTTATGATTCTGCCATGTTTTGGCTTCACTCTGTTTCCTTATAAATGTTTATTTCTCCTCACCTTTCATGATAGCGCTTTGCATGCAAAAAGGATATATTTGTGTTTAACTTATTTTCTCATGATTTCTTTATTTTTCCTTTGCATACATCTGACAATTCTGGTAGGTCTTAGATATATTTTAATTTCTAACTTGGCCAGTCTTTAAAGTTGATTCTTATAGATTCATAGGTAGGTACTAGGCTATCGGCCCAAGGGCCTAAGTAAGCTTAGCCAACAAGATTACCTGGCTTATGCCACCCAAGAAAGTTAATTTCCCATGGCCCTGTCGAGCAGAGCCACAGAAGTGATCCCTGGGGTGCATTTCCTATTTCCCATCCACTCATCAAAATTTTTCTTGAAGAGTGCTAATAAGGAACTTTGCCTGACATAGATGGGCAGCTTGTTCCAGAGTATAGGAAGTCTCTGGGACATGTATCTACCCTCCAACATGTCATGTTTATTGTAGTGACAAGATTTAGGTCCCTAGAGTGTGTAGCTTGAAGGGATTGGGATTTCTTTAGGCGTAGCATGTCCAACAGCTCTGGGTTTAACATAGCTTTATATGTGAGGCAGAGATCACCTCGGAGTAGGCGATATGCTACAGAGTAAAGCTGGTGTTTTTTGAGGCGGTCAGTGTAGGGCATCTGTTTGAGGCCTGTAATCCTCTTTGTGAGGTACTTCTCTGGCCTTTCCAGCTGCTGCAGATATCTTGTGAGGTACATTCCAAAAGGGGCGTTGTACTCTATAGTGGGTCTAATGAGTTCCAAGTTAAAGAACTCAAAATTAATTTGTATTACACTAGAGCCATGCTGCTTAGTAATTAAGCAAAGTTTGTAGAGTTTCTTGGTAAAGTGTTTATAAAGTACCTTACCATTAGTCAATTAGACACTATTCCTCTGTTTAAGAAAAGTGTTTATGTTGACTACACTGACAGGATGTTTTTACATTATGTACTTGAAGGATTTTTTTTAAAAAAACAATAAAGACCATTGTATACATAAATTATTTACTACACCAGAACCAGGTTCCTATTGTTTTTTCCTTTCTTGTATCTACTCCTACCCGATAAGAATTAACTTTAATCATCATCTGATAACTCACTGCTCTCTCCCTTATATAACCCTTTCTGACCTCTAAATCTCTTTTCTACTCTCTCAACTATTCTCTTCTCCACTGCTTTATAAAAAAAAAAAAAAACACAATGTTAGATTTTTTGGAATTCTTTTTTTTATAAGTATCTCATCCTCAAATTAAACAATGTGTTTTTAAATAGATGTAATTTTTTAAAGTATATTGTAAACTTGTCCCTGCTACTGGTTGGAGCGTTTTTCCCTGGGCCTCTACTGAAAATGGACATATATCCAGTTAGACTAGCCCAGTCAACAAATGTAAATAAATAAATAAATAAATAAATAAAACAATGTATATCTTACCAAAACAAAACTGCTATATAATATTATTTAACATGTTGTTCCATAGGGCATGTACAATACTTAAAACAATATGTTGTAAAACTCTAATTAAATAACTAAATAAATAAATAGAATTAAATAAAGTGCAATTACAATAATGAATGATTAATGTTTAATTGTCTTTTGAAATGCAAATCCACTAAACACATTGATTGCACAATCTGGAGCTGCCCTCAATGCGAGGGCAGAATTCCACCCTAGCCACAAATATACTAATATACATTAACTCAGAGATTGCTAGTTACCCTAGATAGGACAAACAAACAAGTTGCAAAAGAATTTGGTAAGCCAGTGTATATCACATAACAAAATGTTATTTATTTATTTATGTACCTACCTACCTAGCTTGATTTGGTCACTGGGGCAGAGCACCAGTTCAACAGTACCTATCGCAGGCTCATCACAGGTTTGAAACATGCATACAGAAGTTTATCTATGACTAGCATAAAAAATAGAACATAAAAAAGTGTACATGTTTAATACAGTTAAAGATGAGCAGGGTACAAAATGGCACAGACAGAGATTATACCCTTGATTATCATGAGGAGGAAATTTTAAACTGAACAAGTATGCAGTCTGTTGTAGAGGTACTGACTTGCATTGTGATGGTGTACTGCAATCTTAGTTTGACCAATGCTAACCATATGCAGATTATGAAAAAATGATAAATACAAATTAATCTTTCTTTTCAATCATTAGGAAAAGCACAATAAGTATGTCTGAGATGTATAGGATACTTGGTAAAGTTGCAATGAATTTATGTAGATACAGTCGACTGGGGAAATGTGCATAAGGGAGCAAGGGTAGAGCATAGAGAATTACAGAACCAGTGACATTTCAGAGTCACTGAAAGAAGTATGGTTAGCAGTTCCTCAAAGGTACTTCCAATTCATATTGACTTTTGGAATGAAAATGAATTTGTTTATTTAAACTGTAAGTTTCTCCAATGTTTCTGAGACAATTGTATTTTGCAGTTGCTGATAGGTATTTTGTGAACATTTGGGATAAGTAGCTATACATCTAATGGTTTGATTTAATGATTCTCAATGTTTTGGTACAACTACAGAGATACTACAGCTTCCATATTGTCATCTAAAATTAGATACTCTTTCTCAAAAAGTGAATCTTGTACTATAACGGGGAAATGACTTTTGGTTTAAATAGTGTGATTAAAGGTGAACCTAGCAGCAGGTCCACCCTTTATTGTACAGGAAGCCAGCTGACTTTTCTGAGAACTCTGCAATGTTTCACGGATGGCTTTTAAATCATATATATTTTAAAGCACGTGCTTCTGCTACCAGATCACTAAGAAAATTTCCTCTAAGAACCAGTGGTCATTCTGCACTTCTGGACATTGCTAAGTTTGAGACAACTTTTCTAAACTGGTTTATTACTAGAGCTTGAGAGTATTTTGGAAGTATTTAGCATCATATTTTACTTCCCTTAGTCATTTTAAGGGCAAAGGAATACTGTTAGGATTGCTATTTTTATACCTTTAGGTACAATACAGTATCTTTTTCTGCCCTATATTAGAACACCAAACGTTCAAAATTTTGAGTGTTCTAATATCGACCCGTTTTCAGCGAATGCTGAAAATATCGAAGAAACAGAAAAACAATTTTTTTCCTAGGAAAAGAATGTGGCTGTCCATTTCTGTTGCTTCAGTATTTTCAGAGCTGTGGTGGAAAGTCACAGGTCGGGTTCAGGTCAGTGTGCGATTGTGTGGATGTGAGGGTTAGGTGAGTTAGGGCACAGTTCTGGTAAGTGTGCGATTGTGTGGATGTGAGGGTTAGGGCGGGGTAGGTGAGTTAGGGTTAGGGGGCGGGTGAGGTGACTGTGCGATAGTGATGGACCTTAGGGTTTGGGTTAAGGTAAGTGGATAGTTAGTGGTGTATGTATAGTTTAGTGTAGGGTTAGGTGTAAGAGTTTAGGTGTATGTGTGTGGATTGCTGTTTGTTTGGTGTGCTTGTGTTGTGTGTATGTGTTTTGGAACAGCAATTTTTTTACTTAGGAAAAAAAATCACTGTCCTGTATGTTCGATGTTTTAAATTTTCGATTCATAGGGTTCGATATTAGAACACTCAAAATTTTGAACGTTCGGTGTTCTAATATAGAACCTCTTTTTCAAGATATTTGTAATGCCCATTTTTTGTTTTTTTTGTTGATTGACAAGCCATTTAGCCAATTTTGGGGCTTTGTACACTTTAAAAAGCTTGACTGCTATGAGAGGAAGCCATTACTAGTCCTTGTACATGTTTTGGAAGTATATAACATTAATCTAGATACAGTAAAATTTGATAACAGCAGAAACTGAAGTTGTAATTCTTATATAACTTATCCACTCAAATTTTAATAAGAGTCTAGGGTGTTCAGGAGTATAAATACTTAAATGTTTATAGTTCTTCAAAATTTTGATTATAGTATGACACTATGGATTATCTAAATTCACATGTTTTATATGATCTGTAAATAAAAATGTTCTTGCAAAATGTAATTCATGTCCTGCTTACATGAGAGGAAATGGATTGAGTACTACATATAAATGTAGTAACTGTGAGAAAATAGATATTTTAATTATACTTGTTATCAAAAATCCAGAGGTATTCATATTATGGCGGGGGGGGGACATAATGGATACAAGGTATGGGTTTTGACATGGATTATTGGCTAGGCTTGTAATAGTTTATAAACTGATATTCTGATATTTACCTATGAACCAATGAATCTAATATGCTCTTGTAATGAAGTCATTGTCTACAGGACAGTATATGGATATGTAATGTCATAGTTGAGGACCTGAAAGAATCAAATGTAAATAACAATCTTGAGATACCCCCCCCAAAAAAAAAAAAATATATATATATATATATATATTTATATATATATATATATATATATATATATATATATATATATATAATATCACTCAAAGGGTAATTCTATTAAATCAAACAAAAGGAAAAATTATGGAAAACATGTTAAGCCATAGAATGTGTTGTAAATAACAACCCTATAGACAATATAAAGCATACCCCAATAACTACTCAAAAAAACAAATTCATGTGACTATTTCAGCAGTGATACTAAAAAATCAAACTGAAAAAAGGAAAATATTGTAAGAATAAACATGACAATTTTTAAAGAAATTAGTAACAATATACTAAACTGTACTTTAAAAAATAACACAAGGAAAACAATGTACTTTTGCATCTGTATCTGGATTAATAATGACAGTGGATGAATATATAAATTCTGACATCTCAATTGAAATAAAACTAGATGACCCCAGAAAATTAAATCCTGAAATAATCACATACAAAAATATTGCTAAAGCAAAAAAAAGATATACCTTGTGCATTACACTGAAAAATAAATAAGCATAATAAAGTTAACATTGAAAATGCTTCAGAAAACACGACATTTTTAGGAAATAACGAGAATAAGACTTCAGATGCTGAAAGCAATTGGAATCAGGAAGAAATTAATTAAGTCTATACCGCAAAAGAGCAGGTTCAAGGCATAACAAAAAACATTCATAAAATTGTACACAAACAGCCAAATAATAAGAGCCACAGATGTCTAAGCAGCAGCAGTGATAAGGAACAATATACGATTACAAAGAAACAAAATGAAACAGAGATCATTAGCAAGAGACATCCAAAAGAGCTGTTTGTAAAAATGTAGTTTGTTGAATTCTGCAGCAATTTAGAATTAAGTGCAGATTTCATTCATCTTATGCAAGAAGAAGTTGATAAGGTAAGAATATTAATAACATAGAGTTGCATGAATCATTGCTGTGAAAGAAAAAACTAAAGTATTTTAAAAATCAAAAAAATCCTTTCCAAAATTAAAAGAAATGATAATAAATGAGAAATTGCTGTTGTATGAGACTGAATTTTCATGTCAGCTACACATAGATTATGCAGGATTGATAGGTCATGCAGAAGTATCGACCCTACTAAGTCATATAAATAATGTCTTATTGAACATTGTAAATTTACCACAAACATCTTCAGTAAGATTAACACTTAATGAATTTCTACTAATTAGCACTTGGAATGACTATCAAATTACGAAGAGCTATTTGTACATTACGTGGCTATGACAGTTAAGTGTGGTATATAATATCAACCTTAAAAAGCAACACAAACTGAGAATCATAATTAACTTTGAAAATCTCAAAATCATAACTATTGCTGCGGCATAGAGCTTAAGTGATCTAATTGTTCATGGACAGAAAAAATATGAATGTTTATTGGAATGTGGTAAAGACCCGCGGTGGTGGTGCTGCGGTAGCATTGTCGCCTCACAGTAAGACACTGTCCGGTTCGATTCTCAGCTAGAGCGTCTTCTGCGAGGAGACATGCGTGAATGGGCGTACCTTCGTTGAAGGTTGTGCATCAGGCCTGGCAAGCCGGTACGTAAAAATCAGCTGCCAATCATTAGCGGACCAGAGTTCCGCTGTGGCGACCCCTAACCGGGAAAAGCCAAAAGACACAAACAAATTGGAATGTGGTAAAGGGGAAGTGTACCATTAGATGGCAATTCTTTAACATCTGTTTTTGCCAAAATATAAAAAAATATTGGAATGTAGTATAGTTAAAATTTATGTATTAGTTATATCCCTAAACTGAGACTAGTTTTATGTGATTTCTCACCATCAGTAAGTTCATCTGATCATGGACCATATTTGCATAGAATGGATAAGGTTATAGAATGAAACAATACTAATATTAGGGCATTTAAAGTATCCAGATATAAAATGGCAATCTGGAACAAGTTGTAATATTTTTTTATTTTTCATTTATCATTTTGTTTACCAGGAAAGTCCAACTAGCACAGAGCCTATTTTCAGTGTAGTCCCGGGGAGAAATGCTTCAGATGCATGGCTTTAGATTGTGGGAGGAAACCGGAATACCCATAGGAAACCACGAGAACACAGGGAGAACATGCAAACTCTGCACAGAAGGCACCTCAGCCAAGAATCGAACCAGAGAACCTCTTGCTGTGAGGCGACAACATTAACTGCTGCACCAAAAACTCAAGAGGCTTTTCTAACATTTTTCTATCCTAAGCTGAGTCAACTTATTTCTGGTTGTACTAGAGGAAATAACTTGCTTGACATAATTGCTACTGACATAATACAATATATTGCAAATATCATGGCTGGTATGCCTTTAGGTAACACAAATTATAACTCAATACAACTTAATGTGGAAGTACATAATATAAAAAATTACACAGTTAAAAAAGTCAATATTGGGAGTTGACAATGATCAACTGTCCAGTAAAATAAATATCCATAATTATTCCATAATACATGCTGTAAAAAGATAGTAAATCTGGTTTCTCAGTCATTCAAAAGGTCCTACAAACTGTTGTTACATTTATGGCATCTAATAAGAGGACAATCTAAGGAATTTGTACCTCCTTTAATGGAACCAAGATACAGTGAGAACATACAAGCAAAGTAAGGGAATCATAGGATGAATAAAAATATCCTTGCATCAGCTTTAAAATAAACTAAATCTCATTAGGAGTTAGTTGAAATATAACATTTATGCAAGCAGAAGAATAACTTGATTAAAATAAATATGATAAATACATTGATCAAACATGTAAAACAAATTACTATTGGAGCATTATAACCATAAACAATTGTTCCATAATTTGGAATTGCAAGTACATTTAAGGAATATGTTATATCCATTACCTTTAATAAATATATGAAGGACAGAATGTATGTCACACTGACAGATATATGTCCTAGTATTTATAAAAAATATTATAACAAAGAGTTAGAAGGTCACACTGAAAAAACAATCAGGAAAAACTAAATGAGAACTCCAGCCAAACTAGAACTTCCAATGAGTGACCCCTCAAACCTTCTGTAACAGAGAAACATGGAATACATGCAAATGGCCCTTATGAACATCAGGTGTTTCAGCTATATGATGATTCTGATTGCCCATGACTTTTACATTTGAAGTCATTTTAATGGACAATTTCAGGCCAATAAAGCCAAACCCCACTAGCTATGATTATGCATATTTCGGCCTTGTTATGACCTCATAAGCATAGCATAAGCAGAGTGTTTGACTAAGCATAAGAAACACAGGGTTGTTATACCCATCTGATGTCCATTATCATTAGGGTGACTGCAAAATATCCCAATTAACAAATTAAAACAAAGAGTTAGAAGGTCACACTGAAAAACCAATCAGAAAAAACTAAGTGATTCTGATTGCCCATGGCTTTTACATTTGAAGTCATTTTCATGGACAATTTCAGGCCAATAAAGCCAAACCCCACTAGCTATGGATAAGCATATTTTGGCCTTGTTATGCATATCCATAGCTTTCAATGAGAGCAACATGTCCAAACCAGATGCACTCGGATGAGAATCATTTAGAGGGAGCCACCCTCCAGGTAGGAATGGAGGTTAGAGTGTCTTGATCATCTGCAAACTATCAACCTTTACCTGCAATCATTGTCTACAAAATGTTTTTCTTTGGCATTTTCAACATCTGACTGACAACCCAAAGAACTTAAAACCTCAAAAAAAGTCTTACTCTTCATTGCACTGTTCATCCCATACTCAGAGAGCCAGAAGTAAAGCCATTACCCATGTCATCAGCAGGGTTTCTTATATATGGACCTTTCCCCACATTTGGCTGATGTGGATAACTTGTGTGACTCCGAGGACCTACTACATTGTCCCCTAACATTTGAACATCTGTTTTAGGACAGCTATCACAGGTTTGATACTGCAAACTTACATCCTTGGTCTATGCTGCATTAATTGTATGAGCAAGCCTCTGCTTGACTGCAATGAATGTAGCAAGTGACAGGATTACCACCCTACACCCCAACAAACACACACACACACACACACACACACACACACACACACACACACACACACACACACATGGATGACTGTCAATTCCAACTTGCTCTCACCTTACTCCACCTCTCATCTACTGCTTTGACCACAAGCAAACTCAGGCTGTCCAGGGTATAGTCAGAGCTTTATCAATCTATACCATGAAGCCTAAAGAAAAAAAAAACACACACACCTCACATTTTCCATCTTTTCTGAGTCACTCAAACTCATTTCAAGGTACAGAAACTTTGACAAAGCTACTGCCAACATTCAAAGATGCTGACAATATCAGGTATTTGTCATATAGAAGAAACACATTAAGATTCAGTAAAAGATAACATGAAAAAGAGTAATGATGACATTCTGAGAATTTTGCTAGGTTATTTCTGTTGTAGAAAGGATCACCAGTAATTAAGGCTTCATAAATGATTTGAAAAGTATGAATATGTCAGTTTCTTATGGATTCATAAGTTCATAGGTGTGTACTAGGCTAATGGCCCTGGAGCCTTTGCATGCCTAGCCCATAGGATTACCCTGGCATTGTGCCACCCAACCTTAGTTCATAGTGCCTCTGTCGAGTAGAGCTACTGGAGTGATCTCCAGCATGAATTTTCTATTTCCTATCCACTCATCAAGATTTCTCTTGAAGAGGCCAGTGCGGTACTCTGCTTGACATGTATGGGAAGTCTATTCCACAGCATGGGCAGTCTCCGGGTTATAAACCTGTCCCTGTGATATGGAATGATTGGGATTTCTTTAGATGTAGCATTTCTAACAGAGCTGGGTCAGACATGGCTTTGTAAGTCAAGCAGAGATTGCCTCTAAGTAGACGATATGAGACAGAGAACTATTTTTTGAGGCCTAGGATCCTCTTTGTGAAGTACATTTGTGGCATCTCCAGTTGTTGCAGGTGTCTAGTGAGATACATGCCAAATGGGGCATTGTACTCAATGACTGGCCTAATGAGGGAAGAGTAGAGGGAGACAATTACCTCTTTCTTCCTGGATGCAAAACCCTTAGTAATGAGATGTGCCACATAAAAGGACTTTCTGACCACAGTGGTAACGTGGTGGTCAAAAGAGAGGTTGCAGTTAACCTGTGTTCCCAGAGCTCTTATAACACCTTCTGTGTTCAGTGGACTACCATCAATGTGGTAATTCAAGGAAACTGGGATTTTCCCAAAGGGGATGAAGACACATTTTTTGCCACTGAGCTTAAGGTCATGGTTCTGACACTTGGGGAGTTAATAATAGCTCCCAGCTTGCAATCATCTGTGAACTTTGTCAGCCAGAGTCCCTTCATGTTGGCCTGGACTTCAAAGAAGTAGTTACCAAACAGTAGGACTCCATCCGGGATTGGTCAGCAGCCTGACTTGGAGTCAGCTACTTTCAAACTATGGGTTCTATCTGTGAGTCAGTTTGCAACTCACCTAGTGATATAGGGGTTGATGCCTAGCTTAGTAAGTTTTTCTATGATTCATGAGTGGGGAATATTATCAATGGCCTTGGGCAGATCAAGGTAGGCTGTATGAACCACCTTACCTTCATCCACAGCTCTGGTGACTGACTCAAAGAAGTCAACAAAGTTGAGCTGGCATGATCTACCCTTCACAAAACCAAACTGTGTAGGATCCAAAGTTTGGAGATTCCCTATTTCCTTGTTTATTACGTCCATGATGATGAGTTCCATAGCTTTGCATATCAAACTCATCAGGCTAATGCAGCGATAGTTCCCAGGGTCTGTAGTCAATCCTCCTTTGTGGAGAGGGATTACTGTAGCAGTGTGCCATTCGGTTGGGACAAAGCCTTAGGTGAGGCTGTGATTGAACAGGGCACAGAGGTTAGGTGCCAGTTGACTCTGTTGTTCATGTAGAACACAGCCAGGGAAACTGTCAGGTCCTACAGAAGCTGTATTCTTGGCGTTGGACAGTGTTGTTTTAACCTGGTACAGCAGTAATACTGGGTGCCTGGTAATCTACTGGTATTGTGATTGGTCCTTTTGAGGGTGGGGGGAGGGGTAAAGTTAGCACTGAATCTGTCCGCCAGTATATTTGCAATATCTGTTGGCTCAGTATATTAGGTACCATTGTGCAGTAGCTCAGAGCAAATCTGGGTATTGCCATGGAGATTCTTTACATAATTATAGAAGGCCTTGTGGTTGTCTCTACTATCTGCTGCAATTCTGTTTTCATAGCTAGCTTTAGAGGATTTGATGAGGGATCTCCACCATTTGTTGAGGCTAAGGTAGATTTTCCAGTCTTGGGACTTCACCTTATTCTACATCAATTTCTTCCTCTTGTTGTAGAGTTTGTTTATGGGCAGGGGACCACCAGATTGGCTTCCTTTTTTGAGGAGATTGCCTTAGTTCTATTGGGTATGGCAAGATCCATTCATTTGTGTACATGTTCGTACAGTGCATTGGTGTATGATGTGGCGGTCATGTAACTATTCTCCATTTGCATGGGTGCTGTGAAGTTAGCCACCTCTGTTTTTAAGAGCCCAAAGTTATCTTTGGAGAAGTTTTTCGTGGTGGTTACTTTTGTTGGGGGTGGGGGGTGGGAGGGAAATGGATTTCCAAGGTGATTAGCTTGTGATTGGATCTAACCAGTGACGAGCTGACAATTGGTGTAGAGCAACGGTTGCCCATGTTAGTAATGACCAGGTCAAGGATTTTGCTACCTCTATTGGGGCAGCATGACCCTCAAATTGCATTTGTTTGAATATGTCAGTTTATGTCCATTTTGAACTTAATTGACTCATAAAAACAACTAGCGACAATCTTATGACTTTTGATACGCTATAAACAAATATATATGGTGTTTTTATTCTGGGAAACTAAACAAATTCCAGAAGCATATCTTTTTTATAGTACTCTGATATCAAATGTATAAATGATATAAACACTGTTTTCAGAATCATTTCATTTATTACCACAAAAATGCAGTTTTTGCCAAGTGGCTTCCTCACATTTATGATTCTCTGATTTCCTTGTGTTTCCTACTACTACATGATGCAACATGTACTACTTGACAGACTACCAAAGTATCTTTTTTTGAAACTTCTGCAAACATTCCAGATTTGTGGCGAGTTTTTGGTATGAGTCAATTAAGTTCAAAATGGCCATAAGAAACTGACATATTCAAACTTTTCAAACCATTTATTTTAATATAAAAGTCAAACTACAAGTCCTGTTCAAGTAATCCTGATGTTTATTAGAAAAAAATCAGTTAGTCAAATTGTGGAATTACTACAGCTCACTCCTGCTTTTACTGCTTGCACAACAGCTTATGCAAACATTGTCAAAATGAGAAACAACATGCAAGACAATATTAATAAATCACTTAGCACTCTGGGTTCTGTTTGGTCTGCGATTAGTTTTCCAAAACAATTTACACAAAAAACAATTGCTTCATCTCCTGCACTTCAGAAGCTGGCATCAACCTGAATGACATTTAATGTATTCTGCAATGGGTCTATATTAGAAGCACGAACGGTCGGAGTGTCGAACAAACATTTTGGCAAATAGCCACATCATTGATTTCTTTCTGAAATCAGTTAGCCATTGTGTTAAATCTGCCCTTTTCCTCACTGTAGTGCGATCTCAGAGTTAGTATATTTAGTTGGGGGGGGGGGGGGGTTGGGCGCGAAGCCCCTCACTTTATAGTGTAAGTTATATTGTGTTTTTCATTTTTGGCCTATCGATTTCTTTCCCTTGGAAAGAAATCGATGATGTGGCAATTCACTGTAATGGTCATTCGACACATATGTGTCGATCAACAGGTTTTCGACATTCTGACTATTTGTGCTTCTAATATAGACCCTTCTACAACATATCTAATGAAAGTACCCAAAGGAATCACTAGCAGAGATAAATATGTGAGCTATCATTTATCTAGTAAATGGAACAAACTACCAACAGATATTAAAATAAATGTCAAATCACATACAAACTAAGGGCCTTAAATAAAACTACTAAAGTGAGTGTGATGTCACTTATTCTATGAGTCGGTATAAGATACTGACTGATTAGTCACCTACAACCAAAACATTTTGGCCAATGAACTATTTGTTACATCTCTTAACTCTCTTCTTGAAGTGCTCAAAACTATAAAAATGTACTCTGCAATCCCTTTTATCAGGCATCAAAGTGATGTAGTCATTTATCGTATTAGAAATAATCCCAGTTTAAATGTACTTATATTTTGAATGCCTGCTTAATACCTGATGGGAATAAAGACTAGACTATGTCCTAGACATCCCTGGTTCATTTAG
Organism: Protopterus annectens; assembly: GCF_019279795.1. Classification (NCBI taxonomy): domain Eukaryota; kingdom Metazoa; phylum Chordata; order Ceratodontiformes; family Protopteridae; genus Protopterus; species Protopterus annectens. The sequence continues at coordinate 1,496,152,327 of NC_056737.1, read as the reverse complement.
CAGCTTGGACACAGGGAAACTTGATAGGGAGATGAGCAGTGAGTCAATCCCTGTTCCCATCTCTCCGGAGAGAGGGTGAGATATACATGACCTGGGTGCAAGATCAGAAATAGAATTCCTGGCACAGTCCAAAGATAACATGAAGGCACCCTGAAGGAAGAAGGTTTTTTTAGAGTTTATATTTCTCTGAAAAGCAGGGGTATGGCCTCACTTACACAGTTGACCTTTCAGTATGTAAAGTGTACTAGAAGAAAAAATGGTAGGCTACAAAAAAAAAAAAAAAAAGAAAAAAAGAAAAACAGTGCTGCCTGGACTATAGTTGCACTGTGATTGGCTCTCTCCCAGTTACGTAATGAAGAGGAGGCAATGCAGCAGTCATCCAGATTGTTGAACAGGCACTGGGAAGAAATTTATTAAAAAATGTGATGTGCACTACCAGGTTATACCTCATACCATGCTTTTCGGCCCCAAAACTCGGACCGAACCACAAAAGGAGGGGGAGTATCCATATTCATCAAAGATACCCACACCTCCAGGTTAGTGGCACTGCACGAAGCATCGGAGACCATCCATGTGCAACTAACAGTGGGCAAAACTGCCTTTCAGTTTGTAGCCTGCTACAGACCACCCTCCCAAACTCAGGAACCCCACTCAGCTTTCCTGAGAACACTGGAGAATATGAAGGTCTCTCCAAACACCATCATATTGGGTGACTTCAACTACCCAAACATAGACTGGGAGAACTACTCAAGCCCCAATACCCTCACCCAATGGTTCCTAGTATTTATAAACTCAAATTCTATGGAACAACTGGTCACCACTCCCACAAGAGGGGAAAACATATTGGACCTCATCATCACCAACATGGGGACTCTATTATCCATACCAGAGGTATACCCCTCATTGGTAGGTTCTGACCATAAATTAATCTCACTGGACATCCATATCCTGTCCCCACGCCCAGCCAAGGAAACCACGGTGAAGAACTTCTCAAAAGCAAACTTCACACTTCTCAAAACCAAGGTGGAATCCTTCAAAGCCCCTGGGCCAGTGGAAAATATGGCCCAAACCAAAGAATCCTTTACAAATGCATTCTATGGACACCTACAGGAATGCATGAATCGTGCTATCCCAAATAAAACCAAGACCTGTCTGGTGAACCCCAGCCATAAATAAGCTATACAACAGAAGGAGGAAGCTTCTACATGATAGAGCAAAATCCCAAAAAGGGAAGGTATCCCTGATCAGTACTAGCAAGAAACTACGATCCCTCATAAAATTATCTAAGGCCAGCTTCGAAAGAAAAATTGCACAAGATGCTAAAGATAATCACAAGGCCTTCTTTAGTTATGTCAGGAACCTGGGTGGTAACTCCTAGATATGCTCTGAGTTAGTGCAAAATGACAAAAAATACACTGAACCCACAGTCATTGCCAATATCCTGGCAGACAGGTTCCGTGCAAACTCCTCCCCCTTCCCCCCCAAAAGAGCAAATGTCTATCCCAACAGAGTGTAGCCTCCCTGACATCACAGATGCATAGGTGATAGCTGCCCTCTCCAAAGCAAAAAACACAGCATCAATGGGACCGGACGGTGTCCTGGGCTGCATCTTACATGAGCTCCAAGAAGAACTAAACCCTCACATAAAGTCACTGTTCAATCTCATCCTTACTACAGGATATGTACCCAAGGAATGGCGTACAGCAACAGTGGTCCCACTCCACAAAGGTGGTGCCACAACGGACCCCGGAAACTATCGCCCTATAAGCCTGACTAGCCTGGTCTGCAAAGCTATGGAGCGTATCATAATGGAACTCATAAACAAAGACATTGGGAACCTCCAAACACTGGATCCTACCCAATTTGGATTTGTTAAGGGCAGATCTTGCCTCTTAAAAATGGTCGACTTTTTTGAAACAGTCACCAAGGCCATAGATGAAGGGAAGGTAGTCCACACATCCTACCTGGACCTCGCAAAAGCCTTCGACACAATACCCACTAGGGCATCATAAATAAGCTCACAAGCTTAAATATCAACCCCTATGTCACACGATGGGTTGCAAACTGGCTCAGGGATAGAACCCACATGGTCAGAATTGCAGGTGCCATGTCAGACTCTAAACCAGTTACAAGTGGCATCCCACAAGGCTCAGTCCTGGGACCTCTCTTGTTCAGTATATATTTCTCTGAGGTACAGGCTAACACGGGAGGACTATGGCTGACCAAGTTTGCAGATGACTGCAAACTGGGTGCCATAATCGACTAGCTGAATGACACAAGCATCCTCCAAAAGGGTCTCACAGAGACGGATAACTGGTGCCAGAGCCATGGCCTAAAGCTAAATGCCAAAAAGTGCATAGTCATCCCCTTTGGGAAAAACAAATTACCACATAGGTGGTAATCCAAGAAGTAGTTTGGGATTTGGGAACCCAAGTAGATAGCAATCTCTTCTTTGACAATCACATTGCCAAATTGGTTAGAAAAAGATTCTATATAGCCCAACTTATCACAAAAGGGTTCACATCGAGATCAAGAGACGTCACTGTGCCCCTCTACTCATTACTCATCAGGCCCATAATTGAATACAATGCCCCATTTGGGATGTACCTTACCCGACACCTGCAGCAACTGGAAAGACCCCAAAAGTACCTCAGCAAGAGGATCAAGGGACTCAAACAGATGCCCTACGCAGTTAGGCTAAAGAAACTCTAGCTCTACTCAGTTGCTTACCGCCTACTCAGAGGCGATCTGTGCCTGACATATAAAGCCATGTCCAAACCACAATTAATGGACATGCTCCACCTCAGGAAATCCAAATCCCTTAGAGCTACACGCTCCAGGGACATAAACCTCAGCACAGAAATAAATATGACATGCTGGAGGGACAGATTCATGTCCCAGAGGCTCCCCTCACTCTGGAACAAAATCCCAATCCAAGTTAGGCAGAGCCCCTCAATGACCCTCTTCAAGAGAAATCTTGACGAGTGGATGGGAGATCATAAGTTTACCTCTGGGATCTCTTCTGTGACCTACTATACAGAGGCACAGTCACCTAATCTAAAAGGGTGTCGAAAGCCAAACACACTCTGGCTAGGCATATAAATGCCCTAGGGCAGATAGTCTAGTATCAACCTAAGGACCTATTACATATCTGAAGGATTACAGTCATTTTGTAGTTTTAAAGAACTGCAAAATACCCTTTAGTTCAAATTGCTGATTGAAAAATATCTTACTGTATAACTAAAGCACGTACCATTGACAATTGCTATTCCACCGAAAGTAAAATTCCATTGATTTATCTTTTATCAGTGATAAAATTAAGTAAACATGTACGATAAAGAGCAAAGCTGATACTAATGTACCCTAAAACAACTGATTAAAATCTGCAATCTCTACTAAACAGCAGCAGTTTCTTTGTATAGCTAAAATTTATTGCAGTCAGTGTGAAAAAAAAGGCCTGCTTCAGTGCACTAATCTGAATGTATTCTCTGAAAAATGCTGCAAAACTAATGAATTCAACAGCAGACATTTTTGTGCTTGTTAAGCGTATGAAAAAAGAAGGATTTATATCATAAAGCTCGAAAGCTGATACCTCGAAAGAGCAAAACTCCGAACTTCAAACCTCGAAGATCAGAAACGTCAAACCATAGAACGGAGATCGCCACAGAGTGTGGGAAGGGAAGATTTCCATTTACTGCACTGTGGTGCGATCTCGGAGTTGGTATATTTAAGTAGCACGGAGTGTGGGGGTGCAGGGGGTCTTGCCCCCCTGCAAAGAGCATTTTGTTTTTTGTTTTGGGTAATTAGGGGGGTTTATTGGTAGATTTGATGTTGTCAGCTTTCGAGGTTTGAAGTTCGCAGTTTTGAGCTTCGGAGTTATCAGCTTTCGATTATTTGATACAGACCCAAAAAAGAAGATTATCAGCCTAATGAACATACCTTGAGCATGGATTAAAGAGCGCACCATTTTCATTCAGTGATTCTGAAGAGGCCATCAGAGCAGGCAAACATTTGTACTTCATAAAAACAAAAATTAAAACTCATCACTAATGACCCAACTGACCATTGGAAGGGTGAAGCTCACCAATGAGCTTAAAGGAAGCATAGCTCTCTAGCAACACGTTTGTGGCCTTTAAACTGCTACTTAAATTCAAATGTGCTCATTTTAATGTTTCCAGTGTGTTAAACACTTATTGTGGCTTATGACTAAAGTTGTAAGCTTTTTTTTTTTTTTTTTTTTTTTGAAGAAGAAGAAGTTATTGGAGTGTACGTAAAACAGGATTGCCACCCCTTTTTGTGTTCATCTTATTCTACTTCTTCCCTTTGGGCTAAGCACTATGCGTCACCATAACATGCCTTGCAACTCTGCTGTGGAAGGAAATTGGGATAACCCTACATCAAGAGCTACAGGATAAAGCACAGCTAAAATTGTGAGCACCCATAATTCCTGAACTTGAACTGCTGTCTGCTAAAACTATGTATACTGCAAATTCTGAGACATGGTTAACATAGCACATGGAATTGCTGTAAGTTGTGGTACATGAAAAGGAGAAAAAATTCAGAATGCTGGATTTATGAAATGAAAATTTGGAAGATATACAGGGGAATACTAATTCCCTCCTGGCTCTGAAAGAAGGGTGAAAAGAAATTATGTTAAATACTTGCAAGGCAGAAACCATGGGGGCTTGTATTTGCTTCAGCCTGGGCTTGTTCACAGTATTGAGCAGAGCACCTTGTGTGTTGCACCTTCCAATAAGTCCTGATAGTGACTTCAGCCTTCTGAACTTCAATGATAAAGTGCAGATTTTAAAAGTTTATTGGTTATGTTGAGCTATTCCTTCACAATTTACTAGAACTGTCCTATGGAAGTTACAGCTAAACACAGAACATTTTCCACAGTTAAAAGTTTTTGTTAACAGGAATGGGGTTCCAATGCTTTTCAGATTTCTGGCCATGTTAGTCATTATGTGAAAGGGATCACATACAAACTTTGAAATGATTGGCTCAGCTCTGCTAATTCTGCAGGAAAATTGATTGGTGAGGACAGCATCCCTTATCTCTGTTACCTCATAAGCTGCAGGCAATCACTGACTTGCAGTAATGAACATTAACTCATGTGTGCCTTTGAAGTTCAGACTGAATCAGACATTAATACAGCACTACATAATATAAATGATATGCGTCTGTGGCCACAGGTAATGCATTATCTGCTCTCAAAATACATAATCTGAATAACATTTTGGGTTCTGCTTAGTAGTTTTCTGGAAATAAATACCTTAAACTGTTGAAATAATTGACATGAGAATCATACTATAACTCCATTACCTCTTTCTTTGACAGCAGTCTATGTTATCATCAATGGAGACTCCCAGCTTTATCATCAATGGAGACTGCCATGGCTAAATGTGCTTGGTTTAACTGATTATAAGGGTAAATAAAAGTGACTTTCAAAGGACTCATAACCACTAGCAGGCAGACTATGTTCAAATTGTTGGTGTCCCTTAGATAGGGTGCACTTTGTTACTTAATTCATTGTTAAAATATTACTTATTGATTGTAAATTATTACTGAGGTCATTTGTAGGTTATGTGACATGTAAATCATTTCACAGTTCGTGTGCTTTCCTTTCCTGCCAAGAATTGAAGGTTACAGTGATTATTGCAGAACCTTTAGTCAAGGCTGCAGTTATCATGTCTACCTAGATTTCCAGTGGCTGATTTACTCCCTTAAGGGTTGGGCCAGTCCTTACTGCAGGATATGCATGATCCTGAAGACAGCTTATTACTCTCTTTTTTGTATATAAATGGTGGGGTTTCAGTAGGGACAGTTTTATATTATTGCAAGAATTGAACAAAGCCTTCCCTATCTCTAAAAGGCATTTAAAAACATAGATGATAAAAAAAATTGACAGAAAATCTTGGGCACATCCTGCAAAAGAAGAAATTTTTGGTTAATCTCAGCTAAGCTGTTACAATCTGAAGTTTGTATTTTCTGTTTAATTGCATTTGTTGGATAGTCTCAATGCAGCTGTTAAAATTTGCTGTTTGTATTTTATGTTTAATTACAGAGATGTCCACTGTAGCAAAGCTAATGTATAGAGGCTTAAACCGCATACACTAAAGGAACCAGAACATTTTTTTCTTGAGACAGTGTGGCCATTATCTAATCTTTAACCCTGTAGAGGATATCACAGTATTCTCATGGTGCAAGTCCTTTAAGTTGAAGGTATTGCACAATCAGCGAAAGCATTATAATATACCCAGCTTGTTTCATAAATTTCTGAGGCTGAATGAGACATTCAGTTTATTACTGGCAAATGTTTTCAGTCTAGCTATCACAATAAGGAGATGCAACAATCTCCATGGGGCATCACATTGTAATTAAAAGTGACATTAAGGAGAAAAGATAACCATGCCAAGAGCATGCAGCATCACAGTCTTTGGCTATGAAATGTAGACCATCAAACTTTCTAACCTTTTTCCAGGTGAAAAGAGGTAATGACAGAGATATGGTAACAGTTAAACATGAGTCCACACATAAAGTGAAACGTTTTTGAGATTGAAAGTGTGATCAAGGAGTTTTGAGCTAAGCTGCATTCCAAACATAATGTCCCTGTTCATTAATCCCTAACAATACTGTCCTTAAAGATCCTAGACTTTCAACAGACTTGTCATGCCCAGTGGCTGGTGACATTAAATTAGAAGAGGTTAAAGTAGCTCTTCACTCATCTTTGTAACAGAACAGACTAGAACAATGAGGATATACAATACATTAAATCAAGGATTTTGTCTATCTCTGCTCTCCATCTTTTAAACTAGATTTGCTATAGGAGATCACTCAATGTAATCAAAAATATTGTTGGTTACCATGCTGGTCATAGCTAGTAAAGACAAATCTACTGTGGGTAATTAAGTCAGATTTGATTAATATATGTTGAAATAAAGTTTAAAGGTAAAATAAACTCCAAATAAGTTTTAATCTCTTCTATGTAAGTGTGCTAACAGCCTGCAGACAGTTTGACTTTGTTCAGTGCTACAGTAGTTTACAAGGCAAGATCTCATCTCAGTGGTAGATTTTAAGATGTTTGACTCCATATCATATGAGTATGTCTGACTTGTAATTAGGGACTTTGGTAAACAAGAGTCAGTTAAGACATTATACAACTCACTCACCTAAGGTACTTACTAAACAGGATTACTGCATTCTAGTCTCACTACAAAAAGACATAGATGGCTTCTCTCCCTTCCCTTTTATTATATTGGCTATTGATCTTTTAGGCAATTTTTGGATAATCAAGTTAATATTACAGATGTAGCTATCCTAGTCATCAGTCCTTGCAGACAACTATTTGCTGATATATTCTTACTGGACATGATCTCCCTAGTTTTGTCATTTCACTGAATGTACTTCTAGTAAACCCAGCTGCTAAAGAACTACATATTCCCTCCCTGTTTTTTACATATCAATTCTGCTGTAGTCTACCAATATATCAGGGTGTTAAACTGCACAGAAAGGCTTGTAAAATGATAGATATGAACCTTAAGGTACAATGGCAGTGTACATTTAGAGATGCATTGGTCTACCACTCATAGATGATATGTGTGGTTAGCATGATACTAGCGCCTATATTTTCTTACTTAACCAAGCATCTCTGTCCCCAAGCTTCATCTAAATGTGTGGGAAAGTTACACATAGTGCTATCACAATATATCTTGGAGGGTAAGAGGAGAAGGCTGTCTTCACAGATTATGTATTTGTCAACAATGTGCTGGAGTTTTAGTTGTACCTAATTTCAAGGCTTACTATAAGGCTTTTATTATCATTGAGAAGCCAAACTTGCTATGGGTTCCATGCTAGAGGCTGCCACCATTTGTTCACCTCAGCTCCTGTAAATTGTCTTATACATACTGTAATACTGTATTTCCCGTTGATGACATGTACTACCAGCCCAGAATATAGCTTACTGATTTTTATGAAACCTTCTGGCATGCAAATTCCCACTAGAAAATGTCTACTACTTTGATGTTTTCCTAAGATGCAGAGATAGAAAGCACTTGTTTAGGTGAACCTAATGGGAGGGTAATGTTATTTATTTATTTGTTATGCAGTATATAGCACTAATCACAGTTGATCTCGACTGATACAGGCTGAAGATTACAAGGAAAAACATGAGTAAAATACAAACATTTGCACATATTCTAGCACATCTTCTTTCCCACATTACTATTTATCCTTTTGAAAATCTTTTTTTACAGAAATGTATAAAGTACAAACAAATAATTACAAAGATGGCATAGAAATGGGGGGGGGGGTCAGGATATGTGACTAAATGAAAACATTGAATTGTGGGGATACCCTTTGTCAGGAATTTTTCAAGTAACCTCACAGTTGGCATGTGCAGCATACTTGCTTAAACATTTATTTTTAAGTTATGACTAGAATGTTAATGTGAGGTGCATTTTTAGAAGTTAGAGGAATGAGACTGTCAGCAATTTGGGGCAAGAACAGGAAATGTGTGCGCAGTGAAATGCCTTCCTTACTCTCAGTAATAAAATTATAATGTAGTTTACTCAGCTTGGTAAATCTTAGTCGAATCTCAGTTGTATAAAATGATATAAAAAGATTTGCAAAGTCTAGGAAATCAGAAATGATTAAGTTATTGTTTGTTAATTAATATTAGTCCCAAACTTGAGTATGGAATAACAATATGGAAAGTTATAAGAAAACAAGCATGAGTAAACTGGAAAGAGTACAGTGGAACTATACCAAGGGCATCCTTGGATGTGAAAATTTAAGTTATTATGAAAGACTAAAATGTCTAAACTTGTAGAGTGTCTCATATAGATATTTAAGAGGAGATCTTATTCAGATATATAGGGCATTTAGAAACAACTACCTCTAGGAATGTTTGGGGTTATCAAAAAGTACTAGAGAATCATCAGACTATCTATGTAGAAGGTTCTACAGGAATGAGAAGTGTTCTAATTGGTTCTTTGAGAGACAGCTGATGCATGGAACAGATTATCAAATAAAGCAAGCGCTAGTTTAGATATTAAAAATAGCCTGGGCACTTACTATGGGAACAACTGTTCTGGTATATTGGCAGGCTAGAAGGACACTGATGTCCATGCTTGAAATATTTGTATGCATATTTATGTAAGCATTGTCACTTCCTTTGAGTTACTTTGGAGAATAATTACCTGAAGTGTGCCATGATAACCATTAGGGGACTCACAGTAACCATTTTCAGTCTGACAGGGTAAAATTTGCTGTCAGTAAAGAGCAAGGCCATGTGGTATAAGACTGGCTTATTTAAGGTCAGCTGCTTTTATTAAATATACTGTATATCTCTGTATCATTATATACATTTTGTGATCTTTTTTATGAGGTGGGATTTGATAACAATAAAGCTACAGACCATGCTTCTATTCACATCCATTTCTAGAAGACCATTACAAATTGTTATTTGATATAGAGTGAATCCCATCAGAAAGTGGAAAACACAATTACAGTCTCTCAGATGTATTGTGTCTACCATAATTATCCATGCGGTGTCTAATAGTATAACGTGTGGACCTGTTTCAGTGTGCATGCAGTCTGGGAAACTCTTAAAGATCTTGCCTGTAAGACTTCACAGAAGCAGATTCTAGTATCACCCCAGGTGTAGAAGACATTACCTGCCACTGTCCTGCACCTATGATATGGAGAAAAAGTGGGAGTTAATTGTGCAACTTTCTTCTACTGTTCATCTTCACATAGCTGGCTTATGGATGTGTCCTCAGGGAATTAGCAAAGCTGAACTCAGTGCTCACTGGAAATGTTGCTGAGTCTTCTATATAATATTCTTATGTCAAGTTATCCAAATCTTGGTAATCTACGCCATGTTTCAGCCTCAAAGGAATATGTAGTTATCTCCTAGTAAAAGTTTAACATTTTCTGGTTTTTTTTGTTAGTTCTTGCTAACTGACTATCATCATTTGCTACTACATATTATATTATTCAGCTATAGTGGTCACAAGCTTGAGTTTTACTCTCTGTGCTAAATTTGCAGATAAATTCGAATAAATAAGAAAATGAACAACAACCCGAAAATTACCTTGGGTGCTTCTTTGGTATTAGTGTTAGTGGCACAACATGTTCCTGCCTTCCTGGTGACTTCTTCCAGGTGACTATCAGTTTATTTCTTGTTTTACTTTTTCTGACACTGATTAACTTTGACTTTTGAAATGCAACATATTAAAACGTCAGAGGGTATGTGGCAGTTTGTGGTACCTTGTTCTATAAAATGTGAATCAGAAGACTTGAATACAAACTAACACCTTTTTAAAGATATTTACTTCTGAAAAAGAAAAGTTAATGCTTATACGTGTAGTGTGTGGATTTCTAAAATACAGCCTGTGTGAATGATTCAAAATGCAAAGATTCACAAACAAAAAAAATAAATAAAAAAAAGAAAAAACACCTGTATGCACATCAAATATTTGCATCTGTAACAAATTCTTAATTTTAATTTTTCACTCATTTTAGTAACATTATGATTTATGTATACAGCTTTAAAAAAACTTTATTGAATTATCACTTGTGACATAGGAAAATTTATATTTATACAAAAGTAATCAGACTGTATTAATAAATTAATATTAACAAGCATTATACTTCACGTATATTGCTATATATCAAATAACCTAAGCAACATTACATAAATCATTCAATTCCTGCCCTCCCTTTTTTAAATAAGAAACATCTTTATTAAACCATCACTTACGACACAAGCAATCATACATTTATGTAAATGTAAACAAACCGCACCAACACTATCCTAGTTGCAAACATTTTACATCACAAACCATACTGACACCCTCACATTTGTAACCATTATACATCACTTATAATCTACCCAATCATTTTCAGTAAAACATTACATAGCTCATTTAAGTCCTGCTTTTAATTAAACTTCATTCCTCCCTTGTATGTATTTTTCCCAGAATTCACATTTTTCCTATGTAATTTGTTCCTACCCTTTTCTAAAATTCTCAGTTCCAGTCATGTTGTCTCTGTCACTATATTCACTACTTCTCATATAGTTGGTTTAGATTTTGATTTCTATTTTCTAGTAATAAGGCCTTACTGTGTCTAAGCAAATCCAACTCTGTATCATAGCTCAGAAAATCAACTCCCTCATCACACCAGTCTGCCCACCCAGCATCTTTAAGAGTGCATCCTGCACAAAATTCTTAAGTCCACCATCCACCGTACTACAAGAAAATATGTTCCCAAGTACCTCGTTCTTCCCCACCATATCTACAACATTTGCTATCTACACGAATAAAAATTCTCACGAGTCTGCTATGTATACATTTTATAACAAAACACAATTCCAGTAGACCATTAACACTTACATTTCGAAGAGGGTCTATTTTATATATTCGAACGCTTAAATGTTCGAATCACTAAAGATCGAACTTTACTGATCGAATATTTAAATGTTCTAATATATTAAAAATTAATATTTAAAAGAAAAAAGTAAAACTGAAGGGTTTAAGATGGAGGTAAGCCCCTCTGCACCCCCCCCCACACATGGGAGTCTGTGCCTTCCACACTCCCACTACTTAAATATACCAACTCCGAGATCGCACTTCATTATGCTACAGTGCAGAAATGGAGAATTTCCAATTTCCTGCACTGTAGCGCAATCTTGGAGTTGCTATATTTAAGTAACGGGGGGTGTAGGGGGTTGCAGGGTGGCTTGCCCCCCTGCTTACACCTTTTAGTTTTACATTTTTTGTTTTTTAATATATTCAAACATTTAAATGTTTGATCACTAAAGTTCGATCTTTAGAGATTCAAACATTTAAGCGTTTGAATATATAAAATAGACCCTTCTAAGAGATACCTTGGAAAGTTTCCTAGCCTGATATTTTTTTTTATTTTTAATCTCATTTGGAAACACTCATTCTTTTACAACATGATATAATGTTAAATTCTTTTATAAACATTAACTCCAAAAAAGAATAATGCTTGCACCACAGATAATGGATCTTGTGCAGAATTTGTTGTGTATATTTCAAAAATGAAGCAAATAATGCAATCTCAATTTTAGATTAAAAAGTGAAACATCACTTGTGCATTTTACATAGCATTTCTGAGAGATCATTTTGTAATATAAAATATTTTTTATCCTGAATTGCTTGAACCTTGTGATGTAATCACGGCCACACAGGTAGAAACCACACTCGCCAAAGCTAAGAATACAGCATCCATGGGACCAGAAGACATCCTGGGCTGTGTACTCCATGAATTACAAAATCAACTGGCACCTCATCTAAGTGTCACCTAAGTGTCATGTTTATTCATAGCCTCACCTCAGGCCTTGGGCCCAGAGTGGTGCACAGCTACAGTTATCCTACCCCACAAGGGGGGATCCAACTTGGATCCTGGGAACTACCATCCCATCAGTCTGACAAGCCTAATCTGGAAGGGAACCTATAAACAAAGACATGGGCAATCTTCAAACACTGGACCCCACCCAGTTTACGTTCGTGAATGGCCGATCTTGTCTCCTGAACCTGATTGACTTCTTTGAGTCAGTCTTCAGAGCTGTGGACAAGGGTAAGGTGGCCCACACAGCCTATCTGGACCTTGCCAAAGCCTTTGACACTATCCCCCACTCTGGAATTGTAGATAAACTTACTAAGATGGGCATAAATTCCTACATCACTCAATGGGTTGCCAAATGGCTTACTGACAATCCCAGACTGTAAAAGTAGCCGACTCCAAATCCAGCTCCAGACAAGTGACAAGTGGAGTACCTCAGGGTTCAGTCCTGGGACCGCTCTTGTTTGTCATCTACTTCTCTGAAGTACAGGCCAACATTAAGGGGCTCTGGCTAACAATGTTTGCAGATGATTGCAAATTGGGAGCCATTATTGAATCCCCAAATGATGTGGATATTCTACAAAAGGGCCTTACAGAAACAGATGCTTGGTGCCAGAGCCATGGGCTCAAGCTCAATGCCAAGAAATGTATAGTTATCCCCTTTGGAAAAAAAACATGCACCCATGAATTATCATATAAGTGGCAGGACACTAAACCTTGAAAGTATGATGAGAGACTTAGGGACACAGGTGGACAGTGGTCTCACCTTCGATAACCACATCACCACAACAGTCAGAAAATCCTTCTATGTGGCACACCTCATCACTAAGGGCTTTTCATCCAGAAAAAAACAGGTCATTGTCTCACTGTACTCATCCCTCATTAGACCCATTATAGAGTACAACTCCCCATTTGGAATGTACCTCACAAGACATCTGCAACACATGGAAAGGCTGCAGAAACACATCACTAAAAGAATCACAGGCCTTAAGCAGATGCCCTACGCTGACCATCTAAAAAAACTCCAGCTATACTCTGTGGCATATCGTCTACTCAGAGGCAATCTCTGCTTAACATACAAGGCCATGTCAAACCCTGAGCCGTTGGACATGCTCCACTTAAATCCCAATCCCTCAGAGCCACACACTCCAGCGATCTAAACCTTGTCATCACAATGAAAAAAACATGCTGGAGGGATAGGTTCCAGACCCAGAGACTCCCCATACTCTAGAATAGACTGCCATACATGTTAAGCAGAGCACCTCCTTGGCCCTCTTCGAAAGAAACTTGACAACTGGATGGGAGATAGGAAATTCACCCTGGGGATCACGTCAGTCACCCTGCTAGACAGGGGTCAATGGAAGTAAATATTGTGGGAAGAAATATCCAGGGAATTTTTATGGCTAGGCTTGTATAAGCCCTAGGGCCGATAGCCTAGCACCAACCTATGCACCTATGTAGTATTAATATATCACTTTTCATTTGGATGCTGGCTTAGCAGCTGACTAAATCTTATTAGACTTACTTTTTATGTAAAATGCCAATAACATTCAATGAATGATGTTCATCTAAAGACACCCATGTCAAACTTACTGAGAATATAATTCTAAAACTGCAAAATGTTGCTGCTGCCCAAATTCATTTAGGAAAAAATGAGTTTTTCAGGTTTTATACTCAGCACTCACCAGGATGCAGAGCTGTCTCATATCTCACAATATTGAACCAGTAAAGAATGACAGAGGTTTTTACTCATTGTGTTTGTCCCTCTCCACTACTTAGAAGACTGAGCTTGTCTAAGTGAAATGGAAAAAGCCATATGTAATCTGTTTAACTAATCCTAAAGGGAAGTAACCACCTTACTGATTATCACATAGAAGTACCAGTACAATCTGACTATACACTCACACTCACACACACACACACACACACACACACACACACACACACACACACACACACACACACACACACACACTTACTGTTGAGACCATACCACTGTGTGGAAAGGGGTGCATTTCCCATACAGCACTGCAATATGATCTTGGTCAGGGATTTTTAATCAGCTTTAATGGCATTTCCATTCATCAATGGAACAATTTGTCAACTTAATATCCATATCCCATATCTATCTATACACACACACACACACACACACACACACACACACACACACACACACACACACACACACACACACACTTACTGTTGAGACCATACCACTGTGTGGAAAGGGGTGCATTTCCCATACAGCACTGCAATATGATCTTGGTCAGGGATTTTTAATCAGCTTTAATGGCATTTCCATTCATCAATGGAACAATTTGTCAACTTAATATCCATATCCCATATCTATCTATATACACACACACACACAAACACACACACACACACACACACACACACATATCTATATATATATATATATATATATATATATATATATATATATATATATATATATATATAAAACACACACACACATACTATTCTTATTTAACAGAACTGCTGACATTGTTTGAAAAACAAAGTTCTAACAAAAGCATGTTACTTTCATAAAATGAAGCACTGATGTGCATAAAAATCAGTGCTGCCCAAAATCAGAAATTAGTATTTATAGTGGTATCGTTTCAGTTTTAATCTGGGCAAGATTATAAAGTTTGAGTAAAGTATCAACAAACTGCAAATAAAACAGAATGCAAATACAATACTCTTGTGTGATGTTTCAAACTAAAGCAATTTGGTTCTGTCATTTATACCAACATTTCTACATCTGTTTCATGCCTGAACCAACAAAGTCATTTTTGACTTACAACATAGTTAGCTAACTGTATTTATTTCTATTATAGTAAAAATGCTGCGGTGCTAGTTCTCAAACAAGCAGAGACAGATAAAATCATGTAATATGGTTAAAGAACACATGAATTAGAGCAGCATCTTATAGGTTTTCACCTCTTAATTAAAGTAAATCAATGAGCGTGAATTACTATAATATATGGTGAATGGAATGTTCTGTAATGTAAATTAACATTACATCTGCCTGAAAAGAGCATTTTAAATGTAACAGTATGCTGAGAAAAAATTAACTGCACTGGAAAGCAAGAATGCCATTTCAATTGCATTTTTAATGTACTAAAATCCATTCCTGTTTTTGTTTCAGAGCGCTGTGATTTGGTATTGATTTCCAACACAAGAGGCGGGATGACAGAGTTAAAGTGGGTAACTAGAAAATTCGACATAGAGCCACTACTACTCAGTGAATGAGTGCTACATGATCTGTCAATTCAGAACAATGCTTGCAGCTCAGAACTGTCATAGCCCCAGAACATATCAGCACTGTCTGCATAGTCTTTAGTACAAGAAAACTGTTAATAAAGCACTATGTGCTAACAAAGTAAAATTGTGAGCACTGATAAAGTGAAACTGTCATTTATTTTATATAATCAGTTACAGACTACATATAAAAGTGGAGTATGTATGGAGGTTGTTAAAGTATTTTCATTTGATATTTGCAGCATTTTCTTTCCTTTTTTTTTTTTTTTTTTTGTAGAAGAAGAAAATGATCCTGTCCAGCATAACATGGAAAGCTTCATCTTCTATGTTTTTTTTTTATTTTATTTATTTATTTAACATTTGTTGACCGGAAATGTCCGACTAGGTTCCACAGACCCTGTTTTCAGCAGAGGCCTGGGGAGAAATGCTCCAGATGCATGTTTTTGGAATGTGGTAGGAAACCCACATGAACACGGGGAGAACATGCAAACTCCACACAGAAGGCACCCCAGCCGAGAATCAAACTGGAGGACCTCTTGCTGTGAGGCGACAACGTTAACCGCTGCACCACTGTGCCACCCTATTTATCCTGCTATTTTTCTGATGACTAGTTGTATACCCTAGCCATAACTGATTTTTGAAGTACATTTCTTGGACAAGTGCCTTTCTCTTTGAAGAAATACTTCTGCATTTCTAGGGAGAAAGCTGTTCCTTTGGTTCCCCAAATCTGTTGTTTGTTGTCTTATTTTTTCCATACCTTTTGTTTAGGACCTTCACATCTCTTTTCAGTAATTTTGTGGGCCTATATTATACCACCAGTATCACTTCTAACTTCAAGTCAGAAGAGCCTCACATATTTTATATTTCTGTTCATAAACTGTTTCTGCGTTACCAGACATCTTTTTGATTGCAGTCAATGGAAGTCCTTCACAACATCTTTCTTAAATACAATCTAGAACTGCTCACAATCTTTCTAAAGTGAACTCACTAGTCTTTGATAAAGCAGGATCTTTATTTTTCATTTTGTGAGCTATACCTCTCAGAAGGGCTCACCATTTGAATGCCTTCTGCATTCTTTGATCAATGCCTTTAAGATCAATCCCCCAATATATTTGCTGTTTTTGGTAGACTTTTTATGATAATGTTTATGTGATTAGTAACCACAGATACATTACTTTCTCTACAGTTTGCTGCATTACTCTAGCCTGCTGTCACAGCATAGCAGGTTTACCATACCCAGACAAAGAACTAAGCATTTCCTGCCAATGAACCTGCAGTTAGTCACTATGATTTCTGAGTTTTCTGTTTTTTTATATATATATATATATATATATATATATATATATATATATATATATATATTATTTTTTTAAACATTTACCAGGGTAAAGCACTAATCAGAAATTACCAATTTCATTCTCCCAAAAATTTCATCATGTAGAAATTGGGTTAACTCCATTTCCTAAATCCTTAGACATGCCTGAAACTTACATGATAAAACGTGGACACAGCAATACAAATCATACTAAACAGGCTATTTCTAAACATATATAGGAAGTTGCAGGAATAGAACATATGATTCATGCAAATAACATATGTATGTCAATAGATATTTCACCATCACAGCAGAATGTTGGAATATGGGTGAAAGAAGCAAATGTGTACATGGGTATAACCATACCTCCTAAATGTCTAGATTTGTGACTCATATTTTTGGTCTATTTCTAATAAAATGATGGTTTTCTGGCAAATCACTGGCAGATCATTGAGGACTGAAATAGAAAAATAATGACAGACAATTGAGTTTAAGACTTTGTATCCTTCAGAAAACTGAAGTTAATGTAAAACCTGCTATTCTATTAACTTTCTAAGTTTGTAAGAACAATATTTAAAAAGTGTCCCTAGTTTTGGGCCTTTGTCCCCTCCCTGCTAATTATATGTGGCTTTGTCTAGATTTCTTGCTGTAAGAGGTTGATGCATGGGTATAACACAGTAACTTAAACAATGCAAATATTCCTGACAACAAAGCAATAGTTACAGGGAAAATGACAACCATGTAAAATGCTGAAGATTGCATATTCAGAATTCAGTGGTATCAAGCTAATTATGTTTACTGTTTTTACAGCAGCAAATGTTTTATCACATTATCTGAATAAATATTGGCATTGTATTCAGCTTGGCATAACTAGCTAGCGTGTTTCAAAAACAAGCCTATCCTCCTCAAAGATGCAGAATTAAATTTTGTGAAGGATATGCCTTTCCCAAGCAGGATCTCAAACATTAGAGAGCCTATGTTCTCAGATTTGGGTACAGAAAGTATGTATACTAAAGAAGCTACAAGTTTTGTCAGCAAAGAATACACATAAGTGTATATATATATATATATATATATATATATATATATATATATATATATATACACACACACACATATATATATATATATATATATATATATATATATATATATATATTTCAGTGGATGGTACAGGTGGAGACATCCACAATTATAGAAAAAATCTTTCAGTGAAAACCACTGAAGAAAACACCTGAAATTGCATACAAACAGTAATATAAACAGAGGTAGAGCAGAATTACTTTCTATGCTTATGATTAAAGTGACTGTACAATGCTTATGTAAGAATACAAGAAAGTGCTATAGTATTGGATGGCAGTTATTCCTGAAGCTGAAAAATTAAATTAGAAACAAATGAAGTTAGTATGGAGGTGGCCAGTGCTGAAACAACCTGACCAAGAGCAGTTATGACAACCTTCCACACAGACTGAATTTATTCACACAAGACAGGGGAAGTATTAATCACCCCCATCCTGATGCTTCAACTACCTTCCTGGATGATACAATTGCCTTTTAGGTAATTTTTTTCTAAGGACTTGCAGCTGGCCCTTAAGAAGACAAGAAAACATTTTACTAGGAAAACACATATGGGTAATTAGAAACAATTTTCTAGTTGGTGCCACTCTAAGAACCAAGAAGTTTGGCTGGCCTGGATGCCTCTGGACCATGATTATTTATGTAAGCTACAGTGCAATGGTTTGTTGTACTTTTCTGAAAAAGGGGCATTTTTCAGCCATTCCAGCTGGTATGCCCAAAGATCCCCATTTCTAACAATACCCAAGTAAAACAGCTTTTGAAAGGGTTCTTGCATATATACTTACCTAGGAAAAGAGTGCATCAGACTAGTCTGAAGTTCTTAACAAGAAAGACTGTTTTCTACTCATTGCTTTAACATATGCTAGCAGGACAGCTTGGATACAAACACTTATGCACCTTTCAAAACACCTTTCAAAAGCTGTTTTACTTTCAGATGAAAGGATGGCAAAATGATTAAGGTGTTTACCTTGCAGACACAAGGTGCAAGGTTTGATTCTCACATGGGGTAATTGGCTAGGCTTAAACATGGCCCGCAAGGGCAATTACCCTAGTACTAATCTATGAACCTATGATTAGTCATCTCTACCATATTTTTGCAAGGACAAGGTTTCTTTGAGAAAAAACTCCTATCTTAATGCCTAAGTAGCTTCAGAGTTTACTTTCACTACAGTTTTTATCCAGTATAGAGATTGGAGCTTTGTCTACATATTTAGAAATGGTATTGCTAAATAATTTTCCTTATTTGGTAATATATTTGATAGTAAGTCTTACAGTCTAGGTGAGATTACAGTTACTGTGGGCTATGAACCCTCTCCTTGCTAATTAAGTGATGAATGAATGGGAGATGCCTGTTGTACATCAAATGGAAGCTTTCACACTGGACTATTTCTATGTTGCTTTATAAAATATTATTTTTGATTTGGGAAGAGAATGAAGACATTTGGAGCCCTTCATAATTGACTATAACACAAGTACAACATCCTGTGATTTTTCAACAAAGCACACTGAAGTTGAAGTTCTCTTTCTACATATTAAGATAGCAACTGATAAATAGGAAAACATAAAGAGGTTTATAGTATATACAGAAAATCTTCTTTTGCACAGTTACTTTTGGTTTTCTAGTAACCATCCTTCTGTATAAAAAGAAACATTATTCTTATTTGTCAGTAGTGCATTATTCTCAAATATTGAAACAGATGACAGATTCAAGCCTGCTCATCCATGTACCATACAATGAAAAATTCCATTATGAAGGAAAATGTGAATGCTTTATCTCTGGATAAATTAGCTCCAGGGAAAATATTGTAATGCAGACTATGGCTTTTTGCCATATTCTTTTTTAATAACTACAGACATATCAAATGCAAATAAATACATATGGATATACAGTATGTAATATAGATTTACTTAAGTTAAATCACCTCAGTGTTGATTTTGCAATAGCAAAATATGTCCCACCTTCTAATGCAGGTTTGTTATGCAGTAAGGGATTTGCTTATTCATGAGCAAATTAAATTGACTAAACTGGATTAATTTCACTGTATGTTTATCTTAACAGGCTCATACTTTGTGTCATAACTGGATATAGATTTGTAAAAACAAGTGCAGACCTCCTTCAGGTACATATATTAGGATATAGTGCAGGACAAATTTATGTAATTATGCAACCTTTTTTAATTTGTGCTTAATTGCACAGCTGTGATTATAGAAAGAAATGTGGGCTGTTTCAAGCATATGCTGTCTTTGGATAACTGCATTGTTATGAACATTTCAAGCTTTGACATTAATGGCAAATTGTAACTGTCAAAACAGTTGCTTATAACATGTGAACTTTACATAGAAACTTTGATTTTTACCCAAAATAAAACCTCAAATTCTGATGCAAATGCATTAATAATGATAGGGAAGAAGGATCAATGAATATTTTCTTTCTGCTTCAAGGTGAGATAACATATGATGCCTGTATGAAGCAAAAAGCTATATTAAATTATTTCAGATAGTGCATAAGGCTATATATTTGTTAGCCTGTTTCTTTTAGCTTGTGCCGGTTATTATCAATATCAATTAATGCTCTAATGCTATGTATTTGTTTAGTAAGCTAGTTAAATAATAGGATATATGGAATGGCAAATACATTCAAAAAGGCCCTCTAAAGCTACCATACTGCAACACCACTGACACATGCTATTATATTTTGAATCGAGTTAAGGGTTTGCAATCATTAAGGTGAGACAGAAGCGACATAATAACACAGGTCAAAGAAACACACAAGTACAGAAAGTGATAGCAGATCAGGAACCAATGAGCCTATCCTTATCTTCAAAGTTCAGCATTCCTTCAAGAAGTTGCCACTGAGATCTATGGCTCATCTAAGCCCTTCTGTATACAATAGTTGTATATATATTTTATGTTACCTCACACTATGTCTTTGCTGTCAAATATGTCTCCTTTACTGGAAGATCCTGTATCCTTTTACAGCTTTCTTGGTGAAAAAAAATGCAGGATAGAGTTCAGATTCCAGAGAAGTATGAAGTACTTTCAACAGAGAATATGTTATAACAGTAAACCCTGTCAGACTCAGATAATAAATCCCTTTTTCCTAACACAGAATTTTTTTCTTCAAGGTTCACCAATAGCATAAAAATAAGTAGAATTCCTTCAAAAGAACTTTTCACATGTAAAGAAGCAGAAATCATCAAACGTACATAACCAAAAGTGGTTTTCACCGAAGGAACACTTTCAGTTATGTATGCTGGTA
This sequence comes from Protopterus annectens, assembly GCF_019279795.1. NCBI lineage: Eukaryota > Metazoa > Chordata > Ceratodontiformes > Protopteridae > Protopterus > Protopterus annectens. The sequence continues at coordinate 1,496,131,031 of NC_056737.1, read as the reverse complement.
GTGCCGGTCGCACTACGGTGCGGTTAAGGGTGAATTCCCTTTTCCCCACTGTAGTGCGACCTCAGAGTGAGAATATAAAAGTAGGAGGGTGTGTGTGTTTTTTTTTTTTTTTTTTTTTGTGAATGGACTTTAATGAAAGCGCTTTTTTAGTGAAAGCGCTTTTGTTAAAGTGTGTTTGAGTATTGTGGATTCGGACTATTGAACTTTCGTTCAATAGTCCTAGATCCATATCTATATCTATCTATATATATATATACATATATATATATATATATATATATATACACACACACACACACACACACACACACACACACACACACACACACACACACACATACACACACAGTTATATATATATATATATATATAGATATATATATATATATATATATATATATATATATATATATATACATCTATATATATTTATTAGACCGAATTTACTCTTAACTCAATTCCAGATTCTGGGGATGACAACATCGAAATTTCAATAAACCGAACTTAAACATTACCCATTTTTTATAGGGAATGGAGACACTTGGCCAACATGGGGAAATTTGCCCTTTTCCCCACTGTAATATGATCCCAGACTTGATATATTTAGTTAGGGATGGGGGGTGTAGACCCCCAGTTGGGTGGGTTTGACATACTTCAGTGTGTTATTTTGTTAAAGGCTGGCCAAGTGTCTTCTTTCCCTGTAAAAATACTTTGATAATGTGAAGGTTCAGTTTATTGCAATTTCAGTGTTGTCTCAGTAATCTGCAGTTCGGGTAAGTGTAAATTCAATCTATCAAACTAGACCCCCTATAGATATATATGCACTCTGCTACCTTGTATTATTTTATAAATGTATATGTTCTTAAGTATTATTTACAATGATTTGATTCAGACTGAAATGCTCATTCTTCTGTCTAATCTTGCAATTACTTTTACTTCTTACATAAATGTACATTTTTAAAATATGTTGAGATACATACATATATACAGTTTAAAAGTACTTGAATAATGTACATGTTCTCTGTAAACTCTTCCATTATAAAAGATCAGACCATGATGACACGTAATGTATCTGAGCAGTCATAAGTGTTTAAATCTTGTTAGTAGCCTTCGTCCAAATGATATACATCAAAAACAGTTTGGCTTGCAGTAAATTAAAACTTACCCTTCAGCTTATATATACAACTAATGGTTATACAATAGCAGCTAAAGGAGAAACTTACCAAAACTCTACAATGTTATCTGAAGTAGCCACTCTTTTCACTGTATTAAGTGCTTTTACAATTTATTTCAGAGGCACCACAAATCAAGTAACCAAGGACAGACTCTCTAAACGTATGTACATGTGACTGACTTCTAAATGACCCTGGTAACTGAAAAGAGTTCTTGTACCAGTCTTCCCACCCTGCTAGCCTTTGGAAATAAATACATTAATAACATCTCTGTGACTTGCTATCAAAACTCTTATTTATCCAGGCTTCCACTGTGCACCAACATATGCAATTCAAATTTTTGTATTAGCTATATATACAGAATCAGACTGAAATGGTTTATAATTATGAAAAACAAAAAGCTGCACTTTGTATTACTATTATCTGTTATATTACTATAGTATAGTATTGTATTATTATATTATTACCTAGTTTTATTATATTGTTATTTGCATTATCTGGAAAGGTACTGGGGAACAACGGGATGAATTTATCAATCAACTACAAAACAGTGCCTCATTTTTAAAATCTCCCTCAGAGCTGTAACCTGGGAAGGATCACCTACTTAGACATCATGATCATCAGGAGCCCAGATGGAGAACTAGCAACACAAATTTACAGAAAACCATCATATTGTAATACATTTCTCCACTTCACCATTTGCCACCCCTTTCACCAAAAGAAAGGGGTGGTAAAAAGCCAGTTCATTAGAACGTCTTGACTTATTTCAGATGATAAGAATTGTCTGAAACAGTTCAATACCTTAAAAATTGATATATATGGATAGAGGCTACCCTTCAACACTACTAGAAAACATTTTCAAGGAGGTTTGGATGGAAAAGGAGTATAGATATGCACCGATTATGAAGAAAGGGTTACAAGAAAGGATTACAACAATTGGCCAATAATTACAAAGGGCATTAAGGTCCAGAATATAGTGGTCACACCAATATGGTTCTGCATTACACCTTGGATGCCAAGGAGATTGAATCTGTTATGTACCTGCTGCAGTGCGATGACTCCATTAAGGACTACTTTTTGTAAAATCCTTCCTTTACATGTAAAATAAAGGGAACATCAAAAATATCAAGAGGTCAAAAGTAGTAATTAAGGGGTTTCAAACGCAAGGAAGTGTGGTCATTGTCGACAGTGCCCCTATATTAACATGAATTATCAAGGTCCCTTGATGAACAAAACTGTTGGTAACATGCAGAGTGGCATTTATGATTGTGCTAGAAAGAGAATTGTTTACTTGGCTACATGTACCTCATGTATGGCATTATGCAGGCAAAACTAAAAATGCCATGAAAAAGCATATTTACCAACACTTATGCAGAATAAAACGTCAAGACATGAAAAGTGCTTTAGCCAGACAATCAAGTATATGTTCAGAGCTTAACAAGTTTGTTTGTTTATTTTGGAACAAATACAGGTCAAACCATATGGAGGGGACTGTCAAAACAAATTCTTGCAATGTGAAATGTATTTGCAAATTAGACTTAATTCAGCCAATTCACCCAGTCTCAATGGCAACATTTCAGTTTCATCTAAACTAAAAAAAACAAGCTTGTATGGTGTGATAACAGTCCTCTGGACTTATGCATTTTTACTGGGGTTATGATTCCAACTAAATGTTGTATGTACCCTTTAATAAATCCAACTAAATGATGCATGTGGCTTCTAAGAAACCAGTGGTGATGTCATCCTTTTTGACAGAGTGCTGAGGGTGTGTGTGTGTGTGTGTGTGTGTGTGTGTGTGTGTGTGTGTGTGTGTGTGTGTGTGTGTGTGTGTGTGTGTGTGCGTGTCTTAGTTCATGTAGTTCAAAAGGGATGAGTTTTGGTTGAAAGTCACAGTTCTGATGATGTCTTTGTAAGTAGATGAAAACGTTTAACTTTGACTTTGTATTTTGGTTAAATAAAAGTGTTTTTAGAGATCCTGTGATTGGCTGACTGCCTATCTAGCTAGTTGTTTAAGTACCACCTGTCTTATGTTGATGGAAACGTATTTCTTTTGAATGGGCTGCATAAATTCTCTCAGTATTATGTCAACATAAATGATCTGCATTTTCACATTTCCCTTCCTGATCCTTCGTTTCTGAAGTGAAATCACTTCAGCCTTGTCCTTATCCAGGGAGTGGCATTACATTTTCCTGTAGTTTGTTAGACAATGATAACTCCTCCTTGGCTGACCTTGTAAGTGCAGTGCTTGGTAGTTGTCAGTGTTGAGGGTAAGAGGTGCAAATAACCAAGGCTTGATTTTCTCTGGCATTTTGCAAAGAGGTTAAGGTTATGAGTTGCTAATGAATGCACTACTTCCTATGGTACAGGTTGGAGTTGCTAATGAATGCACTACTTCCTATGGTACAGGTTGGAGTTGCTAATGAATGCACTACTTCCTATGGTACAGGTTGGAGTTGCTAATGAATGCACTGCTTCCTATGGTACAGGTTGGAGTTGCTAATGAATGCACTACTTCCTATGGTATAGGTTGGAGTTGCTAATGAATGCACTACTTCCTATGGTACAGGTTATGAGTTGCTAATGAATGCACTACTTCCTATGGTACAGGTTATGAGTTGCTAATGAATGCACTCCTTCCTATGGTACAGGTTGGAGTTGCTAATGAATGCACTACTTCCTATGGTACAGGTTGGAGTTGCTAATGAATGCACTACTTCCTATGGTACAGGTTATGAGTTGCTAATGAATGCACTACTTCCTATGGTACAGGTTGGAGTTGCTAATGAATGCACTACTTCCTATGGTACAGGTTATGAGTTGCTAATGAATGCACTACTTCCTATGGTACAGGTTGGAGTTGCTAATGAATCCACTACTTCCTATGGTACAGGTTATGAGTTGCTAATGAATGCACTACTTCCTATGGTACAGGTTTGGATTTCCCCAACCTTCCTTTGCCTAACATGTGAGCCTGAGCAAGTCACTTAACCACACAGTAATTTGGGGCAATAGTGCATTTGAGCTAGGCTCATTATTGTTCTGCTTCACTGTCTGCTTAGTAACTATCTCTGTACATTAGGCTTAAGCGTTCCACGTCACAGGCACATTTAAATCTGCTACAGTAGGTCTATGCACAGATTTGCACTATGTTAGTCCTTGCTGTTAATGTAAACTCTCTGTCACCACATCACTTTGTGTTATCTTATTTTATTGTACTCTTTCTGTGACTCACAAAACAAAAAATAAAATGGTATATAGAGATATACAGGTGTTTAACCTCTGGGCTAACAGGATTCTTTTTACAGTAGACCTACATGCTGACATGGTAGATGTGACACCATTAAAAATCTAGTGTGGGTCACAACTTTACATTATACATCATAGCAAATGTGCCACTGATAAGGTAACATGAAAGTATATAATATTTATAGGGCAATACTGTTGGGCATACCTCTGAATTGTCCAGGATTTTGCAGTGTACAGATTTTTGCTTCATATTTTGAGTGTGTTCCTCATAAAATGTGATTTTTTTTCTGGCAAATTACAGAGGAATGAAGTCACTAAACAGTGGCGGACATTCACGTTTAAGACTTCATATCCTTCAAAAAATGTATGCCAATGCAAAATCTGTAATTCTAGCAACATTATAAATTTATAAGAGAAATACTTAAAATCTGTCTCTGAATTTGGGCCTTTGTCCCCCAGAATTTTTGTTTTTGCCTAGAATTCTTGGTGCTAACAGGATGAGAGGTATGCTAGTAGGGATTTGCACCCAGGCAATAAAAGAATATATTTTTAATACAGTGCTGCAAGGTCTAGCAAGAACCATTACCATATTTCACTTGTCAGCCAGTTCCTACAAACTCCTACTTAATAAAAAAAAAAAGTGACTACCAGTGGATTTCAAGTTATATACATACCGGCACTGCTTAACTGCAAGACCTGGTTACAATGTACTCAATAAATGAATAGATATATGTGTTGCATTATCATACATTGGATGAAAAAGATGGTGCTGTAATAAAGAAAATTGCAATATTGGATGACTAAATAATGTTCTTTTGACTTAAGGCTCAGGCTAAGGCTCTAAAAAAACTGTTAACATGTTTGAAAAGAGTAAAGCTTGTATAGATAATCCATGAATGTTTGAAATACTACGTAAGTGAAATAGCCATCTCTTGGAAAACATATCCAAAAAATCAATAGCCAGCCATTTGGCAACTAAATATATCTTAATCCATCACAAATATCCAGCTTTTCACTAATTTTATTAAATTGATTTTTATTAATGCATTTAATGACAAACTACAATTCACTGACATCAATAGCTAATATAAAAGTATTGGAGAGCCCCAGGAAATCTCACTCTAACTTTCACAGACACACATTAGAGAGCAACTTTATGACTTCCTTCGAAGTCAAAAGCAATCTTGTTTCTAAGCATGATCAAAACTTGTATTCTGTCATGCACACGCAATCTCCTGAAAACAATGGTGCATTTCAGGACACATTTTGTTCTGACTCCTTCTATGTACATTTTAAAATACAGTTAATAACACAGCTTGAAATTATTAATTAATATCGGTGAAACTCCATTAGTTGCAAAACCCACAGGCAAGGACAAAGTCCATATACAGAGTATAAAATTCCTCTCTGATAGAGCAGTTATAAACTTATCTTTTACTCCTATAGCAGAATTAATCTTATCAAGTTAAGACATTATGTTAAAAGCCTGTGAAGATGCAATGATTACTACTCTTGTAGAAAGATTATTATACAGATTGCTGAGAAAACAGATGTAAAGCTGGCAGATATGTCTGCAGTATACAACTTTTTAAAACTAACTATCCTAATAAGCATAGATGATCTGGGTCTGAAACTTATGAAGTACTCTTGTTTAACTGAAACCTGGGCTTACAAAAATAACGCACACACATCTATTATTTTTATTTTCTATTTCACTGTATTTTTCAGTCAGTAAGTGATCTTTGCTTTGCTCCACTACTTAGAAAGCACGGACTGACTAAGGAAAATGCATAAAAGCCAGAGATAATGTACCTAGCTATAGCACCAGTAAGTAATTTCATCATCTTGCTGCCTGCTACATATTGAAAGAATCTGTACAACTTTAGAGACATGACTAAGCTGGTTTCTTACAGAATGGAAACAAAGCCATTGTTTGCAGTTAGTGTAGCCCTTAACATATATAAGGCAAAACTTGAGGAAATTAGCATCTCTGGGAAAATAAACATCATTTAGAAAAATTAGTAAACCAGAAATGGGCTAATAAATAGATTCAAAAGAATAAGAGCAAAGGATACTGCATTTGTTTTCATATTAAAAATACAAATTACAGTTTTATCATATCTGAAAAACTGGAATATTTAATGGTATATTATTTCTGTGTATAAGGATTCCATACATTTCAATTCACATTTATAGCAGATTTTGGGGATATCTATAATTATCTCAGTTATAAAAGGAATAGAATTAATAAATATGTTAAGTTGCCTGTAAGAATGATACTTGTAGAGACAGAGACCCATCATTTCAAGTCAGCCTTCCTTCTATGAACATATTTTGTACCATGTCTTATATTTCTGGAAAAGAAGTATACCATTGCCACTGCAACAAAATCTCTTAACTAATACTATAATTAGAATTAATGTTAATAGTATTAAATAGAGAAGCAACATCAGATTCATTCCTTATACTATATGATGCGTGATTTTTATTCTTATCTTGGCAATTACTTAATTATGGATACCTATATTATTCATATTTTACAGCATTTTTGACACTACTTGAGAAAAATGTTCTAAACACAGCACGTTACCATAAAAAGAGACATGACTGCACTTGAAAGTAGCAATGAATTTAAACCACAGATTAGATTTCACAGTGATATCTCATTAAGTTGACATTTTTTCAGCTTTTAAATTGGATAAGAATGTTGAAGTTTAAATGAAGGATATGACAAAATTGTTGACAAAATATGATGAAAATATAATAACTGGAGGTAATGTTTGACAGTGAAGCAGAGGTAAAAAATAGATCCATCACCGAGAAAGACATTAATTTGTCTGTTTGAGATGTAAACCAGCAATTTCATTCTTACCTTACAAAAACACTAGCTAACCTTATCTGTATTGCAGTGACTCAGTGCTCTAACTGCAGTGTTCAATTTACAGCTAGACAGACAATACAATTTCATGTGATGTGATTAAAGGGTACATAAGATAAATCAGCAGTTTCATGCTTTTCATCTCATCAAACTAAATCAGTGATTCTTGTTTACTTTAATATGCACATAAGAAGATGTTCTCTAACATGACCTTGCTACCGTCTTAAAACATAATTTTTCAACTTCATCTTCAAATTTATTATAGTGCTTATAAAAATAAATTTCAGATTGAAGCAAGAAAAATAATAGAATCATCTTAATAAAAAATGCAAATAAGGTACAGTACATTAAATGCTAATAACCATAATGAAAATATAAATATAATCAAATAATTTGCAAAATAATGTCCATCGATCAAACACTGAAAATTTCAAATGTATGTATGAACTGGAAAACTCAGTAAAAAGTCCAAGCAATGTGATGCTCATACAGGAGCCATATCCTTTACCAATCAGGACTAAAGCTGGAATTTTTACAAGGAAAAACATCTGTGGTGTGCACTCTCTCATCAACAGTGCTGTTTGGATTTCAAGTACCTATCCTTATACTAAAGAAGAAACAGAGGGACACATTTGGTGTTTCTAAGCCAAGCTACAGACCATCAAGATGCTTAACACAACACATGCATCATTGTTAAAAAATTGTAACACATTGCAAGAAGTCAATAAATGAAGCAGCAAACTAGTGGACTGAAAGACTATTATGCCATTTGGTCTTTGGCCAATAATTGTTACTGTATGTCTATGGTTAAACTACATGAGTGAAGAAGTAAAGAAAAATTGAGTCCACATACTGCTTGATAGTACTCTAGTAAATAACATTAATATCATTAATATCAGTAGCATCATTAAAACTGCAGAAAGTAACCAAAAAGGAACAGTTTGAACTGTCAAGTGAATCTAAGAAGTTGCAGGTGCAGATCTCTAAGCACTGTATTCAGAGTCCAAACAAATAAATAGCATTAAATTTCATGAAGCCAAGAACTTTAAGCAGCCAAATCTCCATCAACTTTGGACATGCTCACAGGGAAAGGAAAACAATTATTATAAAAAAGAAAGCATATGTATGGTTTCAAATTTGAATGCATTAAAGTTACTCCATTTTTCATTTTATCGCATTGGGATCTGTCAATGATTTTAAAAGATGAGTCAGATAGATAGAAATATAAAGTAACTGGGCAATTAGACAGAATGCCAGTCTGAGCATTATGTATTATAAGATGTGTCTCTCTATAAGAATATCTATGGCTATGGCTCAGAATAGTTCTAATTCAGAACATAATATTTCTGCATAACCATAAGCACAAGGCAAATATTTACAAAGAAGCAGGATTTGTGGATAAAGCAAAGTCAATAATAGCAACAAAATAAAAACCGACACTGTTATATTATTTAAAATAACCTGCTCTTAACTATAGGTTAATGAAGTATTGCACATATGCAAATCAAAGCATTGTGATGAAGCGTGTTAACAAATACAAACACCATTAAATCAGCATTAGAACACAGGGTATAAAATTGCATGCTACTTCTGTGTCACTCTATATTCTGAAACATTTTGACTATATAAACAAACGGAAAACTCAACAGCTACAAACATTGGCTGGTGGATCTATAGAAATTATTGAAACAGTGTTGCTTTAATCCTTACAACATATAATTTAATTTTCCAACATACTACTTTTTAACACTCTATTTTCTTTGCATGCCAACCTTTATTGTATGGCTTGCTGGATTTTTTTTCACTCATCAATTCCTGAAGTATATATTCTGGCCTAGTGGCCTTCTTTTTGACAGAATATTATTTCATATTAAGGATGAAATCTATCACTTTATTTCTTTCCATATTCATTCAATCATGCATTCCTTCATTCGTCATTCATAGATTTATTATACCCATTTGTTAATGAGTAGGCTATAAAATCCTTATATTCTCATTTATTAACAAGTGAGCTATAAAACCCTTTTATTCTCATTACAAAAAACAGCTGCAGACATGTTTGATGAACATTCTTATGAAGAACAAAACCTTGTGGTCAAATTAAAAGAATTGACGGAAGTCCTGATCACAGCTCCTCACACAGTAGCTGTTTGAGTATATCTTGGCATGCACTTTAGTGAACTATCCAGTCTGGCTAATTAGAAAGTTTTCTTAGAGTGCGCCATTTCTGAATATGAAATAGACAAACTAGAAAAATCTCTGACTTTAATATAAACATAATCAAAGGCTGATCAATCTGCATTTTCAGGCAACTTACCAAGCAGAGCTGATTGACTAGTAAACTCTTGCTATCCCTTATGAAGATAACAATATTGTTAAAATAAGATCAGACAACAACCACTGCAATTTTTTTCAGAAGACTTTTGTCCTGGCATATAATTTTTCCTGCATGAATTCTAGATAGATTTTATACCAGATTGTCTGAGTTATAAAGACAGAAGTTTATGTTAGACAGCAGACCATGATAACTTCGTCCAGGCCATATACAAATGCTTCTGAATAGTATATTGGTTACACATTCAGTCTAGACAATACATGTTTAATCATTTCAAGCATAACATCTCCCTTGCATTACTTCCAAGAATGAATTAAACTTAGACTTCTGCTATACATTTTGTACAGAAATCAGTTCATAACCAAAACTGTATTTATAATTATACACATATATTGAGACCCACTGTCTAGCACCATACTTATTAATTTCATGTATTTCTTTTTCTACACTTGGCAGACTGAACTAACTTCAGATTAAATACAAACATGGCTTTTATTAGTCTTGTTTTTTTTTTTTCCTTTGTTTCATTAAGATCAACGTGAGACTAATTCAGTCCTGCAACTCCACTTATGACGTTTGTTGTAATTACAGCAGTCTATAGTGAGAGTATCTGCGATGGCCCCTCTTTACCCTGAGCCAGTAATCAAGGAGCCCCATTCCTCACCACTGACACCAGTGAGAGACCATGACTAAGAACAGGAATGGATTTACACAGTATTTCAAATGCAGCTCTCTGAGTCAAAAAAAGTTTTCCTGAAGAGCACATAGGAAATGTTTCTCCAGATCCCAAACAAGACTCACCTTGAAGCACTGTGTCCCATTTCCAAGCATCTAACACACACACACACTTGAATATCTGATTTTTCACAAACACACACACACACACACACACACACACACATTCACATCTGGGAAAGGCTGACACAGATTCACCAGCTGTGCCCTCTCTCTCCAGACTACAAGGAAAATTACTGCCACCAAGCAAATACTCTGAGGTTCTTACCAAGGGTAACCAATTATACTGAATGAAGATTAATACTGATATAAATGGTAGAGTGTGACCGAAAAAGTAAGGCTTTTCAGAGTGACCACAGTGACACTAATATAAGGGCAAGCACTCTCAAAGTGTTAAAAGTATTCTCTAAAAGTCTAACCACAATGTAAAGGTATAACATATTTATTTAACATTTGTTAACCGGGAAAGTCCAACTAGGCTCTACAGAGCCTGTTTTAAGTGGAGGCCTTAGGAGAAATGCTCCAGACGCATGGCTTTACAATATGGGAGATCCAGAGTACACGGAGGAAACCCACACAAATGCAAGGAGAACATGCAAACTCCGCACAGACGAAGAATTATTTAATAATGGATAATAAAATGGAGATCTGAAGAATACTTTATATTTAGTTACAATAAACACCAGAAATTTCAGTCACAGGAAATATGCAAATAACACACAGTTGGACAAAAGTTTACAATGCAGAAGAAAAAATAATAAATACTAAACTAATCTCACTGTACCTTTCTTAACTGAACTAAAGCAAAACTGTCCCTAGTTAACTCACTTAATATTACAAAGGAAAATGTAATGCTGAGATTCTCACTTCTACAAGACAACATGAGATACTACACACTAAATGAATTGACAACTAACAACTGAACTGTGATAACTGACATATCTCTTTTGTATATCAGATTCCAAAGAAAAAGAAAAACAAACTGCTGCCTGCCAGAGTTCCATCCTTCAGTCTAGTCACTTGACTCTGGCACAGTTCACATTCATAACACTGTTAAGATTCTGTTGCATTTTTTTTTTTAATATAAGCAACTTTTACAAATACATTTTAATACAAGCACCTGTACAACTTAATGTGACAGTCAAATGACATAAGATTATTTATAAAACTTCAGCCAGTCATGCTGGCAAATGCCACACATGCACTGTCTCACTTCTCCTGATACAGCTGGCAATACCTCACAATGTCATAGTATCCTTCAGTGTGGAAAATATTACATTCACTTTCAATTGCTTTATCTATACAAGGACTTTAACTGCAGCAAAATGTCAGAGTAATTGCCTGCTCTACTGGAAAAGTGCAGAATCATGTTATCTGCAGATACTCTTTTTGTGTGTATGTATCATATCTTACAATTTCCCAAGAAATGCAACATTAAGAAGACAACTTTGAAATGCACTGCTTGATCTCACCACTGAATGAGATGCAGGCTAATAAACATTGCTGTTGTATATTCATAGATGATTTATCTTTTCTATGGGTAATAACAGTACTTGGAAAGACCCATCAGCTGTTCAAAAGGAATATATCATGTAGTCTAAAGGCTAATTGAAAATGACAGCACAAGTAAGTGGAGATGATATATGTAAAACTAAGTTGTCGAAATATATTTGCACGGCTATTAATCTTGATGATCAGGAGATTTGCATAATTTTACATTTGTGTGATTGCTGGTCTTTAATTTTATATGAAAACAAACATACCACTAATCCACTTGGCACCCGGATCATGCACTGTAAAATTCTTCTTAAATAGATCCTCTAGACATAAGCTGCTTTCCATTAAATGTGAAGATTCATCTACAAAATTAAACACAAATAATTCAATGTAAAACTTGAACATCAGAAATGTAAGTGTTTTAAACACTTTGAAACATACACATGCATATTATTTGAATAATACATTGTTTCCAGTTCTGTTTGATGTAAGTAGTGAAGACCATTGATTTTAATGAAAGCAAGATGAGTTGTCAACTACAGGTTGTTCAGAGAATTAGTCACTGTTAAAAGTGCAAAAGGTCACCCTGGTTTTGCATAATTATTACATCATTATTGCTTATTACATCATTATTGCAACTTTGTACTGACATACTGTGACTGTAAATCAGGGTTCTAGGAACAACCTCTATGACTTACAAATCCAGTATCCCAATAGCCACTACCTTAAATAAGTTCCTATACTCCGAGACCCTAGAAGATCAGCCATGTGGGTGAAGGTTCAGGGGTCATCATGCACTATTGATGGTGAGTCATAACTTACCAGATGGAACTCCAGAAAACAGAGTGTTGCATATGGAGCAAGTAAGCATTATTAACAAGAAGTCCCCAATTACACATATATGTGTGCACACACACGTGTGTGTGTGTGTGTGTGTGTGTGTGTGTGTGTGTGTGTGTGTGTGTGTGAGTGTGAGTGTGAGTGTGTGTGTGTGTGTGTGTGTGTGTGTGTGTGTGTGTGTGTGTGTGTGTGTGTGTGTGTCTGTGCTTGCTTCATTCCCTACAGAGTGAATGCCTCTCAACTACCATGAGTTTGTGATTGTTTCCGATTTTTCTACCTTTGTCTTGTCCATCATAAAATTTTTGATTTTCAGATAAATCACTGAGGATTGCATATTTCTTACTGTTCACAAAATGCATGATAATGTAAACATCTGCCATTATATTAACTTAAAAGAAATAGAATAATATTTAAAAAGTGTCTTTTATTTTGTCCACCCTTTATTTTTGTCATCTCCAGAATTCTTGAGCAAAGAAGTTGAGAGGTACACAAGAAACAATGTTTTTCAGAAGCTGAAAATTACACATGGACCAACATGTCTCAATTGTTCCTAATTTTTCTGAACATTTCTGACTTTGGAAAGCATTTGTTTGCCCTGTCCTTGATTTCCTTATTAATCATTAAGGATTACAGACAAGTCAATAATGCCACATATTAGAGTTGCATACTTTGTATTGTTCAGAAAATACATACTGATGTTAAACTGGTTGTTTAATTGTTGATTTCTGATTCAGTCCATTCACTATTTTTGGCTATGTCCAGAAAGTTTTAGGAAAGAATTGTATACCTGTGCAGGGATACCACCCTACATTATTCATGAAAATGTAAATAAAAAAATAAATATTGTGCTATGGGCTGTGTCTAATGCTAACACTTCCCACAGTTTTATCTCATTCTCTTCAAAAATAAATAAATAAATGAAACACATACCTGTAAAGGAAAAACTATCCCTAAAGATCCACATCATGATGATTTCTGCCAGTTTCTACTCAATTGGCTCCCCTAGTGGGAAAACACTGTAATTGGTTCTTAAGGGCAACAAATCAAAGGTGCTTAGACTGCATTATTATAGGACTATTGCTACAATTAGAAAAAAAAAATTATAATGCCAGGCACCTTACATATTTATAAAGATAGAGATTCAAAGGGCATACAAAGTATGGCTAGTCTTTGTCAATACTCACTCTCTTAGGGTAATTACTGCCTCCAGGAGGGAAAAACAAGTCAGAATCAGAATGAATTTATGAGCACCCACCTGGTCATCAAAATTTCAAGGTTTGTCTTGAGTAGGTGTATCACTGTTTTTATGTAGCATTTTGCAGACATGGGGGAAACACTGAGTAATACATTTTTCCATCCAACATGTCTTCTCTGTTTGTTGATGGAGATTCATGTCATTAATGCAAGGGTTTGTTTTGCAGAGGCCAAGGTCATTGTCTCAATAACACAGAATGCAAGACATAAGTCATAACCCAGGAGTTTACATGAGACACAGTATACGGACAGAGTTTAAAGCCTGTTTTGGTAACTGTAGGGCTTGTGACCTTTTATTTAGGATTGTCTTCGGTCATAATAGCTATGTGATGTGCTTGGATAGAGGTGAAAAAAAATAGGCTTTCAATTCTATAACTGATCTGACCATGGTAAAATAAGGAGGAAATATAACTTGGAAAAGATAGCTTTACTTATTAACTAGGCTAGATGGATGGATTTCCTGATTACTATTGCTACACAGTAGTCAAAAAATAGGCAGTTGTCTACAAGAGTGTTGAGAAGTATGATGGCCACATCATTTGCAAGTAGGCTGCAACAATGTTTTGTTTACAAAAGGTGACAATGTCACACTTCTTTTCATGTAACTGAAGCCCCATGCCCTCAGACATTATTGGTTTGTATGGTTGTCACACTTCTTTTCATGTAACTGAAGCCCCATGCCCTCAGACATTATTGGTTTGTATGGTTGTCACACTTCTTTTCATGTAACTGAAGCCCCATGCCCTCAGACATTATTGGTTTGTATGGTTTAGCCTTGCTGGATTCAGCTGATGAGTGAATAAGAGCACACAAGTTGCAGTCATTGGCACATTTAGTTAGCAATATGTCTGAGTTACTGGTATGGAGATCCAGCAAGAAGGTACTGACCACTAGGGGTCCAGGTACTGAGCCCTAAGGACAGAATGGGTCCTAATACTGAGCCTTGAGGATTAATTGTACTCACCTTTTTATTTAATTTATTTATTGACATTTGATTATCAAGAATGTCTGACTGTGTAAAAGACCATTCTCAGCAGAGAAAAGCTCCATTTTTTTTACAAAAGATTTTAAGAACAATAATTTTACAATCTTCAAAAATAAAACAAAAACATCTGCAGTTTAAATAATTATAACAATTTTGAGATAATATTAAAACACTGGTTAACAACTGATATAAGATATATGTTACAGCTACTAGGGTAGCTAGTAGCTGTAGCATAGTCCAGATATAGGCGTGCTGCTTCTGGAATTGTTTGTAGTGATTTGTTTGTTCTGAGCACATTTTCCAGTCCATCTTAAATTGGAAGAGACCTATCTGCACTTTTGTGACAGAACTGTGGTAATTGGGACCTGTCTTGTAAAGAGAGGCTGATCTAGGGCTTGGAATAAGCATTGTCATTGGTCTTTTTGAATCTTTCAAAAATTTTTTTCAAGTTTTTAACTTCTGATATTTAGGTCCTGTATTTCAACAGGTTTATACTTGTTTGTGCATTGCACAACACTGTACACTGCTGCTCAGTTGTGTGCCAAAGCCAAACAGTTAAATTCAACAAATTTCCCCTAAACCCCAAGTAGAAATATTCATCCAATGAGCTCCTCCACGATCAAGTCTGAACAGTCACCCCTAATAACAAAAGTCTTCAACCTAGCATTATGGGCAGTTGGACTATGCTTGTTTCTCCTGCCAGCCTTGTAGACTTGGGTTTCTTAAAACAGTGTAGCAATTGACTCATGCACGCAGACAGCCACCTACTAATAACACACACTAGTATGGAGTGCAAGACAAGTATTTACACCAAGAATCTACAATCTATGCTCTCTCACACTCAAAACAGTAACACTGAGAATGCAGTCAACTCACCCACCACTACATATGCTCACAGTATTACTATACATACACATACCACTACTCATACACTCTCAAAAAACCTAGCAAAACACCAGAGACCTCTAAAACACAAGAGTGCTACAACTAACACAGTCTGCACATCACCCATGACACATAGCAACACCAGTGTCTCACCCATCAAGCCAGTAAGGTGTAACACTGAAAAAACAGATGCTCTTGTCATTGGAGACTCAATAGTGAGACACATAGATGTCCCATTCACCAGGTTGGGCAAAGAGAAAGTCATTGTCAGCTGCCTGTTCAGTGAAGGATTCATCAGATCATGCATGCACTCAGGTCTTTCATCAACAAGTACCATTATGACTCTGTCATAGTTCATGTTGGTGTGAATGACCTGAGAAATACCTCACTGGACTATATGAAGACAGACATGGCTGAGTTCTCCGAGTATGTGTCCAGGCAGGCATGTCCCTAGCCTTGAGCAGCATACCACCCTCACATAAAATGATGCCACAGTATGAACAAAAAAAGATTGATTTCAATAACTGGCAGAGTTTTTAGAGCATTCAAGGGGTATTCATTTCCTGCCAGCCTGGGAAGCCATGGTCAACAAATCTCGCTGCTTTGCCAGGTGCAGTGTGTACCTGGCACCTCTAGGATTTTTGGCTGCTGGCAAAGGCTTTTGCTTCCCCCATAGTGCCTTTTTTAGGCAAGGTCTCGAAAACAATATTACCAATGTGAAACTAACCAATCAGAATAAAATAAGGGTCAGGCTGCTAAATACTAGGAGCTTAAACCAAAAACTGCACTTCCTGGTAGCACTTCTATCATTAGAAGATGTAGATGTCTGTGCAGTCACAGAAAACTGGTTCAGGGCCTCAGAGAGTACTCTGGCCTTGCAAGGCTACAATGCTATCCACACCTTTAGACCACAAAATGAACGTGGGAAAATCAAAGCAGGCAGTGTTTCAATCTATATTAGAGATAAATTCATCTCACATCTAGTTACACTGGACAACTTGATGGAGTTACTCCAATTCAAAGTTACAATGTAAGACATCCATGCAGGCCATAGCCAGTTATAGATCCCCCTCCATGGGTGATGATGGTCAAGAAGCCTACTTGACCAAATTGGAGACAATCCAAATTTTACCAAAACACTGGTTATTATTGGGATTTCAATTATCCCACCATCAATTGGGAAGCCTACTCTAGCCTAAACTCACTAGTGCAACATTTCCTTGACTTTGTTAACTCAAATGCACTGGAACAAATATTCTGGATCTGCTCCTCACCAACTTGTCAAACAGGTGCATTGCTGTAACTGTTGGACCCACATTAGTTAAAACTGACCACAAGTTTTAGGGAACATCAATACTGTTTTAAAAAGGAGGACACAAAATGTGCCTTATTTAAACACACCCTGAAATGTTCAAACTATAAGAAGCTTATTTTATCAGTCATGGAACAGTGGCACCTGGATTTAAGGGGAGGGGATTGTAAAAATAATTTAGAACAAAGAGAAGCCTTATGGCAAATTAAGTTATGTGCAGACAGGGCCTCTGGACAATATGGTTAATATAATTTTTTTTTAAAATAGAAGGGTATATGTAAATAAGTTATTAGAATGTATTTAAGGACTCGTAGTTGTTTTAATTAGTGTTTTTAACATTAATTGTTTAATTGGTACATTTGTGCCTGATTAGGAATTTAATGCATTTAAATTTGTTGAATTACTGTGATTCATTGTGTTCTGAAGAAGTGTCTTGATGAAAGTGGCTAATAAACTATGTGGTATGCTAGTACAGTGTGATTTGTTCAGCCTTGCTGGTTTGGGCTTACTCGAGGTTTTGGTTATTTGTGGTTTCTCTTTTACCTTACCTTGGACTGGTGGCTCTTTTTGGTTTCATTATATTTTCCATTTTGCCATAGCTGAAGCAGCAAGGGATGCCTTGTTGGATGTTTCTGTACATCCTCCACCTGGTCTAAGGGAGTCCAAGTTGTTGCAAATTTTACTTGAGGACATAGCTGCCTGTGAAAGTTTGGGTTTATATTATATTCTCAAAAGCCGACAATATCAAAGCTGATATTGTCAACACGAGAAAAGTGAAAGAGGAGAACATTGAACGTGTAAATGGAAATCTCAGTAAGGGGAGATTTCTCTTTACTGTCATGTAGTGTGGTCTCGGAGTTGTTATATTTAAGTAGCGGTGGTGTGGGAGGTGGAGGGGGGCTTGCCCCCCTGCTTAAACCCATTAGGCTACTTTTTTCTTTTTTTTTGTTGTTGTTTTAATAAGTTCAGTGTTTGAAGAGCTCGACCATATGGTGTTTGATGTTTTCAAATGTCGATCTTATAATACAGACCCGAAAGTTGCAGTGCTTATTCCACTTTTGATGTAGCATACAGGTTCCAAGAACATGCAATGCCCTCTATGGCTTTAAGAGACCGGGGGGCACTGAATCAAAGAATCAATCAAAACAAAGACATCCTCTTGTGTGACAGGGTGTTGACATCATTTCCAAGGGATTAAGAAGGAACGGGAATAGTGAGTCTACAAATGAACACCAGAAAAAGGGTGAACAAGATTTTAATGAACTACCCTTGCCTTCACCATAGAAAGATATCTCAGACTTCGTTTAAAAAGGAGCTAGACTAAAAACAACTTTTTTTCAAACCAAGAAAGAGGGAATGGAGAGAGTTCAAACACTGAGACCTCAATGGCGAACAAGGTCAGACTCATCCATGGACATTTAGACAGACAGGTACGATGCTAGGATTTATACCTGTCTAATTTTTGTCTAAATATTCATCATGAAAAGGTTTTGAAGCTTGGGTTGACTTTTGTTCCTGCCCTTAGGGCTGAAGTTTCCAGGACAATTCTAAATGGGAAAGAATATGTACGCAAATTAAATTCAAGTTATATTTTAAATGATAATAAAACGAGGTAAACGACCAAATACCAGATACCCCAATAGCAGCTAATAACAAGAGACAAAATACTTCCAAAAGGCTGCTGAGGCAAGATTCCAGTGTCTTTTTGTAGAAAGTAAAAAGTACCAGGAATTAAACTAGTAGTACCACTTTACTGCTCACACTAGCGCTTTCACAAATGCTTTGTCACACCTGTCAAACAGTATCACACACACTGACCACACAGAGATAGCAAACCTGCAAGCAGATATGTTTGGTGAAAATTTCACTCCCTTATCCCCTCCTAACTTACAAAAAACTTCCACTAATCACCCCCCACACACACTCCACATATCTGAAGACTGGGGAATTTGAGTAGCCTCATCTGTAAGGCCAGGGAATGTATCATTATGGACCTCATAAATAAAGATATAGGTGACCTTCAAACCCTGGATCTTAACCAATTTGGCTTTGTAAAGAGCAGATGCTGCCTGTTAAATCTGGTGGATTTCTTTGAAAATGTGAGCAAGGCCATTTTAAAGGGCAAATCTGTGCACACAGCATACCTCAACCTGGCAAAGGCTTTTGACACAATCCCACATACAGGCATTACCAATAAACTTAGAAAACTGAATGTAAACCCCTTCATTGTAAGATGGGTTACCAACTAGCTCACAAACTGGACACACACTGTCAAAGTGGATGATTCACATCAACCAGCAGACCTGTTACCACTGGGTACCACAAGGGTCAGTACTGGGCCTGTACCATTTGGTATGTACTTCTCAGAAGTTCAGGTCAAAACTAATGGTTGTGGCTAACCGAGTTTACAGACGATTGCAAACTAAGTACAATCACTGAATCCCCAAATTATGTCAGTATACTCCAGGACAGTCTCACTCAGACCAGTGACTGGTGTATTAGGCACGGTGTTAAACTGAATGCAAAGAAATGCATCATCATCCCCTTCAGCACAGTGTCCCCTCACACTATCCAATCAACAGCAATACTCTAAGTACCCATGAAGTGGTAATGGACCTGGGATCACAAGTTGACAGTGACCTTAACATCTACCACCATGTCTATACTGCAGTAAGGAAAGATTTCTATGTAGCACACTTGATTAGTAAAAGCATTGTCTCGAGTGTAAAAGAAGTTAAAACCCTACTATACTTGCCACTTATCCAGCCCATAGTTGAGTATAAAGCCCCATACGGCATGTACCAAACTAAGCACCTGCAGCAATTACCGAGACCTCAGAAGTTTCTGACAAAGAAGACGCATTGCACAAAATGATTAAAATCCCTGTCACTATACTCCATACTGTATAGATTTCTTAGGGGAGACTTATGTCTGGCCTACAGAGCAATCCAAGACCCCAACCTAATGAAGTTGCTGCATATCCATAAATCAAACGGGACTAGGGCTGCCTGTTCCAGGGACCTAAATATGGCCTGCAACTTAAATAGAACATGCTAGAGGGACAGATTTATCTCCCAGGTACTGCCTTGTCATTGGAACAGGGTTACAATTCATGTGAAACAGAACATCTCTATGACATTGTTCAAGAGGATCTTGAACAAGTGGATGGGGCACCGTAAATTCTTACTGGGGATATTATCACTAAATGCAATCTTGGGTACTGACTAGCATTTCTATGGTATTACATTGGGATGAAAAGGCTAGGCTTAAAATGAACTTTGGGTCGATAGCCTAGTAATCCTTTGATAGTATGATCTAACCACAAAATCTGTACTGGCAAGTGCTAAAAATATTGTCTTACCAAAGCTCAAATGTACTCTAAAATTACTAATGTCATCTTCTGGAAATACATATCACAAGACTACGAATTATAATATACAAATTATGCAGATTTGCAACCCTTTTGGTAGGTAGAGGTATTGCTGTGTTTCGTTACCCAAAGCAAGACACTGATCACTAACTGAAAAAAATAGCTTGCTTCTCATAATCTTGATATATCAGCTACCCTCATCATTTACACTTCATGTCTTCTATATACAATTTTATTCTCCCTACTTATTACGACCTTTGCTGTCATGGTGGCTGTGTGTTAATTCTTAAAAGACTAAACTACCCAATGAACAGAGTAGCTAGGGCCTTCTCCAAAACAGCCCCATCAATATTCTGTGCCTTAACATCAGCAAACCAGACCCAAGACAGAAAATATGTTGAAGATTATACTCCTGGCAGATTCCTACGGACTACTGTGAGGCGATCTGTGCCGAACTTCAAAGGCATTATGCAATCCAGCCCTGATGGATCTACTACTTATTCACAAAAGAAAACAACAGGAGAAGTACTGGACCAATGGATCTAAACCTCATCTGTGACATAAACAAAACATGTTGGAGGGGTGTGCATGCATCTCAGAGGTTACCCTTCTGTGGAACAGACTTTCTATTCCTGTGAAGCAGAGCTCTTCCCAATGCCTATTCAAACGTTATTTGATCCAATGGATGAGAAATCGCAAATTCAGTTCTACTATCTTGCACAGTGCAGATGTTTTCAGACATCTGCTTGGAGACCCTCACCTTTTTACCAGTTTAAACTTCATGCTCCATCATATCCAACATCACTTCTGCGAGTCTCATTCCTACTCAGGCTGCTCTTAACTAGCTCCACATTCCCATCCTTCCTAAATTAATATTATTTAAAAAAGTTTTAATAGAAAGTCACAAATGTTTTCCATATACTATGCCATACATTAGGTGTGCTTGCTTATTAACATGTATTGTATGACCTGTGATTCTAGTCATGATTGAAAAGGGTTGGTCTGGCTGTTAAAAAAATAAGTAAAAAATAAAAATAAATGAATTAAATTAAAGTGAATGAATAAATTAATAAATAATGCATGCATGTGTATTTTGTGTGTGGTGTTTCAAGAATATACAATAGGGCTCTTAAATATTAAAAATATATATTTATGTATATATATATATATATATATATATATGTATATGTAGATATATATATATATATGTATATGTATATATATATATATATATATATATATATATATATATATATATATTTTTTTTTTTTTAACCAATTAAATGTATGTACCCCTTTTCATGAGCTCAGTTACGTTATTACATTCATACAATTATCTCCTATTATAGAAGCAGTAAACAGAAATGTTACTGTGTTTTTTTTTGGAAAGTATAACATGGACAAATTGCTATTAACAACAATAATATTAACAATAATAATAATAAATCGACATAAATGAATCAGCAGTTGTATGTGCTGTTCTGCATGCTATGTACTTTTATAAATGCACAGAAATATGCTTGTTACAAAAAATGGAACTGCACTTTTGCCACCAACATTTCTATACTGACCAAGGGATGCAAATCTTATTTTCATGCTAAGTGGTCTAGCGGTCAATGCTGAGGACAACCCCCTTAACTTTATGTTAAAAGAGCAATGTGTGGTGGATCCACTTGTGCAGATGCTGATCTTATTCTGGTTTATTCTGGTTTAGTGCATGCTGGGGACAGAACACAGTATTAGAAAGCTCCAATATGAAAAAAAATGCTGTGATTGTTGTTTTTACTTTTTTAATGCAAGAAAGCAGAAATATCTCTGGGCAGTGGCAACATTACACACCACCCACAGTGTCACATACTTGTACTTTTTTATTGAACTTTTATTGCAATCAACATAAGGGTTGGGATGCTCTATAGCGGCACATAGAAATGCGTAAGAGTAGCTGCCAGAAATGCAGCCATTGTGTTGTGAAGGCAGTGGTCTCTCATGGCACAAGGTGTTAAGGAGCAGGATCAGAAGATGATGACTGATGCATAGCAAATTACCTACATTTTTGAATACTGGTCAAAAGTTAATGCCACTCTTGCGTTTTGTGGTCACAGTACTTTGTGTGCAGTGTAATTGCTAACAAACCACTTGCTACATTTAAACATAGCAACAATTATTGGCTACATTTGTTAAAAGTAGAAAAGAAGAGAGAAACATTTTACAAAGAGTTGAGGAGTAAAGACAGACATGGACCTGGCTGACTCCTTAGGCAAGGAGCATCAGAGAGGTGACTAACAGACGTGGCTCTCCATTTGGGTGGGGAACAGGCTGCAAAGGTCAATTAAATTATAACTTTTGAATGATTACCAATATATTTTTTGAGGCAAAAGTATATGTGAAAGAACAATACTGTAATTATATTTATATGATCCATTATTGGCAAATCTATTGTACTCTCTCATAAAGGGAAGATTGGATACTTATGCACATTATGCATGTTTTATATCTACGTCTTATTACAAGTACATGACATTTTTGATGTGAACTGCTTCTGCAGAGCCAGTATATGGTCCTTATTTACACCTAATATAGCCAGTGTATGAGAAGGCTTTTGTTGTCTTAATCTGGAACAGTGCTTGGTTTCAACTGGGGAGCTATTTGACTTCTGCAAATAAACTGAGTATAAGTAGTGTCCAGCAGATATGCAGTGAAAGTATCATTATGAATGAAGTCAAAATTCTTTGCATTTCGCCAGAAGAAAAAAAATCTATTTTTTCTGTATGTTAACAAAACATAGCTACAATGACTTGTTTTCAAGTGGATGAATCTACTGAGTCACATTAAGATGCATGTTGTAATGGAAGCTCTGTGTTAAGAACTGTAGAGTAGTTTTTTAGCAGTACAGTATGTGGGTATTGCCAGAAAATGTTCTTTTCAAATATGAAAATGGAACAGAGAAGTATTTGAAACATATGCCCCAGTAGTCTTATTTCTTTTGCATTTACTGTGTGCAGTTGTCATTTTTTTGTTTTGTATTTTAATTGTAGCAATGGCCAAAGTACATCTGGTTTGAGTTGGCAATGCAAAAAATGTAAAAGTCCTCTACAGTTAACCAGCATTTTTTTCTGATCTAACATGCTGGCATTACCATTGCCAAACTTTCATGCAAGTAAAGCCATGGGTTTGAATTCAGAAGTGGGTGGAGATATAACCTTTCAAAGATAGGTCACAGTGCCTTTAGTTATTGAGCATTTATTGACACAATTTAACATTTTGCATTATGCCCCACTTTTCATTTTGAGTGCATTTCTGAACTTGTGTTCAGTACACTGCACACATGTATTGCCTAGAAACATCTTTATTAAGCTGTCAGTACATCAGAAGTAAATCTCATATACATATAAATATATATATATATATATATATATATATATATATATATATATATATATATATATGTGTGTGTGTGGTGTGTGTGTGTGTGTGTAGAAAGAGAGAGAGTGGGAGAGACAGATTTCAGTTGTAGCATGCTATGCTTCCAAGATACTAAAACTGGGACGTCAAATTCAGAGATGTGCTGCATTGAATGCCTGGTGGTTAGAATTGCAGTCTTAAATTAATATTCTGACTGAATTCCTTTTTGTTTTTTCATGACCACATTGTAATGAAACTTCAAAAGAGTTCAGAGGTGTAGCCTTTCAAAGACAAGCTCTGACACAGACTGACATTTTTGCTTTATGCACAGTTTTCATTTTTGATGCTGTGGTGAAATTGTGCTAAGTATGCTGAGTACAACAATGTCTTAAATGCTTCTTGTTTTGTGTTGTTAATATATTAAAAATAAAAACAATCTATGTTTCACTAGAAAAAATATCGCATTTGTAATATGTTGTGGTTAGAATGCTATGTTTGCAATCAGCTGAAGCTGTGCAGTTAATTTCTGATGAGCGATGCATTGCACATTCCGAGGTTAAAATTGTATCCTTGGGTGTGTTGTGTAGCTGAGTGCCCTGTTGTTATTGTGTGAAAGTTTCATAACATGATCTCAAAGGGTGGCAGAGGAGTAACCTTTCATAGACAGGCATCAGTAGCTTTAGTTCATGAGCCTTTACTGCCATTGGCTGACATTTTTACAGTATATTTGGTTTTCATACCGGCTGCTGTGCTGAACTCCTGATGAATATACAGTGTAGACTAATGACCACAAATACTTCTTAGTTGAGCATTCAATCCATCAGCAGTAAAAGAAACATATTGTGTATTTCATAAGAAAAAAAAAAAGCATATTTTGTTTCAGTTGTAATATGTTGTGGCAAGAATAATGTGCATTCAAGCATCTAAAGCCGTTGGGCTAAATTCAGAGTTTTGCTGTACTGATAGCTTTTTATAGTAGAACCACCTATTGTTAATATCTGGTAATTTCATAATGAAATCTGAAACAGGAGAGAGACAATGCCTTTGAAAGGTACAATGCAGTATTTTGCATTACATCTAGTTTTCATACTGGGTGCTGTGGTGAACTCCTGTTCAGTGAACTGAAAACAGTAATGACCCAGAATATTTAGTTTAGCTGCCAGTATATCAGAAGTTCAAACTCTTCTACATATATCAGTTGGAATATCTTGTGCCTACAGTTACACCCTTTCAAGAAGCTAAAGCTGTTTGGCCAAATTCAAAATTTTGCTGCACTGATAGTTATACTAGCCAGTTTGCTTATTTGAACGTTTTTCATTTTTTCAGTATTGTTATGAATTGGTAACATTTGCATGACCTAGCAATGTAATACCTGTGACAATCTCTTGGATTTGACAAAGGAAGTAGCTCTACAACAGTTGGGAAGAGCAGATTTCTGTTCTTGTGGAATATACTGTAATAGCTCTACATTTTTGTTGATTTTCTAGTTTGTTTGTTTGTGTCTTTAGGCTTTTCCCAGTTAGGAGTTGCCACAGCAGAACTCTGGTCTGCTAATGATTGGCAGTAGATTTTTATGTACTGGCTTGCCAGGCCTAATGCACAACCTTCAATGAAGGAACGCCCATTCACGCATATTGCTACACAGAAAACGCTCTAACTGAGAATCGAACGGGCAACGTCTAACTGTGAGGCAACAATGCTACCACAGCACCACCTTTGCTGATTTTCTAGTAAAGTAGCAAATATTGGCTTCGGTTTGTAGTGAGAGCAGAGAAAGAACCTAGAGATGTCTAGACCTCTGATTATTATAGAACCTAGAAAAGTATTATTTTGCTATTGGTTGGAGTGTTTGCTTGAATATTTTCTTTGCTGTTATAAAATATTTTCATTTGTGAAGTGCTGCTTATTGTGCAGCTGTATGTAGCCATGCACTATACAGACTCGGATATAACCTCTGCATATCACTTCTGTTTACTGTGATTAGCAATATCTGTGGACTGGACAGCTGCTCACAGTTGCAGAATGTGCAACACAATGAACAGTGGGTCTACAGATTAGCAGCTAATGGATTTGTTTCAGCAAAATTAGACTGCAGTCCTTCCACTTTGTCATAGCAGTAGGTGACTGCATTGCATAGTAAATATTCAATAGTTACTTTGTAAAACAAGTTGTTTCCTCCATAGTAAAGTCCAGTACCTATATACGTTAACTGAATATAATATGCTGTTTAGTCAAACTAATTCTCCATATCCAAGACTAACACAGAGGGTCAGCCTGCTTGTCTTCTGTCTTTTATTGTTCTTATAGCACTTGGCATTCTTAGACAGTATAGCAATTGCCTGATGCACACAGATAATGAACTTTTTTTTTTTTAGTACATGCCATTCTGTTTGTGACCAAAGTATTTAAATAACATGAACTCCTCTCTCACCTGAATTGTGAGCATCATATATTTCTCCAACACTAGACCAGCACACACTAAAATGTCTTATTCTGCAGCTATAAAAAAGTCTTTCTGGGTTAATGAATGAAAACAAGGTCTGAGGAGAAATCTAACACAACATCATTTCTGTCACACTTCCAATGAATAACCAGGATTTAAATCATCTCATATCTAGTACACCAGATCCCTCCACAAGTAACAGTTTAGTGATTGGTGAATCTATAGTTAGACACTAAATCTTCTCTCATAAGGCTGGACAAACACATTGTGATGGTAAGTTGCCTTTCAGGTGCCAAGGTCTCTGATATATCAAAGACCCATAAGTCTCTTTCAGCTGGCAAATGTGACTATGGCATAGTAGAAGTCCATGTAGAAGTGAGTGACTTGGCATGCAAAACCCGGAGGGATATGCAGAGAGATATCTTAGAACTCCTCATGCATGTTACCAATGCAGCCAAGGCTCTGGGCCTGAGTAGAATCCTTCCTCCTTCAAGAATGATGTCTAAGTGCAAAGAGAATATAATTTACTTCAATAATTGTACAAATATCTGGGGTCATTTCAGTGGGATCCAGAAAGTCCTATTTACTTTGCTAAGGATGGGCTGCATCTCTCATTCCAAGGCTACTGCATACTGACTGAAGCTTTTGCTACTCTGATACTGCCATTTTTAGGCAGAGTCTAGCTGATGGACATCCTAGCATAATTAACATATCAAATCCAAAAACAGGAGCACATTTTGGAAGCACTACTCAGTGTCAGAAACCTCAACAACAAAATACCTGAACGTGAAGCTCTCCTGCAGTTGGAACACACCCATAAATGTGCAATTACTAAAACGTGTTATAAATGCTCAAAAGGCACTCTTACTACTGAAATGTTCACAAAGGATCCCCTCATTGCTTGGATTTTCTGCCTATCATACTTTCAGAGCCAATGACAACTGTGATGGAAACATTATTTGTTATGGACCATATCACCAATAGGCAGATCTCCACTGATGTACAAACAGTTTATTAAGCTCCAAATCACAAGAAACAAATTCAGATATCAATTTATATCTTGTCATAGGACACTTTCTATATCTTTTAACAATTACTTAAGGTTCCTTGAAGTAATGGATGAACTACCTATAAATAAAAACACTATTAATTCATGAAACTTTAAATACCAATCAATAGACAGAAGCATCTATAGCTCAAATGTAAAATGCCCAAAAGTTCTTAGATTTCATAAGTGAAATCTCACTGGAGCAGTTTCTTGAAACTCCTTCTAGGGGGCATAATAGTCTTGACTTGGCTCTCATGAGTATTATTTCTTCATGCAGTAGTCAGCTGAAATCTCTTTCTCCTGTTAAGTTGGATCATAAACTAGTAAACATCACCATTATGACCTCTAATCCTGATGATACCAATATCTTTGAATTCAAGGATTTCAAATGTACAAATCTCGCCAAATTCTATGATGAAGGTTCAAGTTTTACTTATTCCAGCATAAGCTCAAACACTGCCTCACTGGGAATCTACACAAAATTGTTTTGTGCCCACTTAGATAAATATACAGAGTTAACAATACCTGCCAGATCAAAATATAATGGAAAATTTAAAAACAAACCACCCTGGTGGTACACCAACATACATAGAGTGTACAATAAAAAAAAATCCTTAAACTATGCTTTAGATTTAAATATCAAGGAATCATTTAATCTCAGCCTTACCACAGGATACGTGCCCAAGGAGTGGCGTACGGCAACTGTGGTCCCACTCCACAAAGGTGGCGCCTCTACGGACCCTGGTAATTACCGCCCCATAAGCTTAACAAGTCTAGTCTGCAAAGCTATGGAGAGGATCATAATGGAGCTCATAAACAAAGATATAGGGGACTTGCAGACATTGGACCCGACCCAGTTTGGCTTTGTCAAGGGAAGATCATGCCTTTTGAACTTGGTCGACTTCTTCGAAATAGTCACCAAGGCCATTGATGAGGGAAAGGCAGTCCATACAGCCTACCTTGACCTTGCAAAGGCTTTCGACACAATACCCCACTCGGGTATTGCAGAAAAACTTACCAGCTTAAATGTAAACCCATATGTCACAAGATGGGTTGCAAACTGGCTTAAGGACAGAACCCACAGGGTTAGAGTTGCTGGCGCTGTGTCAGACTCCAAGCCGGTCACAAGTGGTGTCCCACAGGGCTCGGTCCTTGGCCCCCTATTGTTTGGCATCTACTTCTCAGAAGTACAGGCCAACATGGGAGGACTTTGGCTGACAAAGTTTGCAGATGACTGCAAACTGGGCGCCATAGTGGAAAGTGCATCGGACACTGATATCCTTCAGAAGGGACTCACGGAAACAGATAGCTGGTGCCAGAGCCATGGCCTGAAGTTAAACGCCAAAAATGTATAGTCATACCCTTCGGGAAAAACAAGGTAACCCCAAGCTACCATATAGGTGGCAATCCACTAAGCACAGAAGAGGTTATCAGGGACCTGGGGACCCAGGTTGACAGTGGCCTTTCTTTGACACTCACATTGCTAAAGTGGTTAGAAAGACCTTCTACATTGCCCACCTGATCATGAAGGGATTCACATCCAGATCTAGTGAGGTCATTGTTCCCCTGTACTCTTCACTTATCAGACCAATGATCGAGTACAATGCCCCATTCGGGATGTATCTCACCCGACATCTACAGCAATTGGAGAGACCCCAAAAGTTCCTCACCAAAAGGATAAAGGGACTCCAAAATCTGTCATATGCTGCCAGATTGAAGAAACTCCAGCTCTATTCAGTCGCATACCGCCTGCTCAGAGGTGACATGTGCCTGACATACAAGGCCATGTCCAACCCGGAATTAATGGACATGCTCCACCTCAAAAATCCAAATCCACCAAAACCACTAGAGCAAGCGACTTAAACCTTAGCACGGATATAAATAGGACGTGCTGGAGGGATAGATTTATCACTCAGAGACTCCCTATGCTGTGGAATAAAATCCCGGTCCATGTGAGGCAGAGCACCTCGCTGACTCTGTTCAAGAGAAATCTAGACCTGTGGATGGGAGATCGTAGGTTTACCCCGGGAATCATCTCTGGGTCACTGCTGGACAGAGGCACAACAAACTAATGGGCACAGTATTTTTTCATATAAGGGGTGGCGTAAGCCACAATAATTTGGGCTAGGCTTATAAATGCCTTAGGGCAGATAGCCTAGTATAAACCTATGAACCTATGAACCTATGAACCTATGGGAAACCTGCACTAGCATCTGAAGTTCACAACAACTGAAAATTTATTGCAAAGGAAAAAAGGACAACCATCAATGGAAAACTTCTTGTCCATCAGAAACTCAGTCCAATAAAAGCAAAGAATGCAAAGAACAACAGGTGCAACTATTTTAATAGTTAAGTAAAACAACAAAATATGTAGAAAAGATGAACCACTCTCTACCAGAGCAGGTTTGTGAGCACATTTATGATGTTAGGACATTGAACAGTAAGAATGCTTTAGTTAGACATGTCATTAACACCGACAGCTCACATCAGCATGTAATTAACACTGACTGCTCACATTCATCTGTGTTTTTAGTTGTAAAGATCATTAGAGAAGAGGGAAGGATGGGTGACATCATTAATATGACTGAGGAAGCAGAACTCAGATGAATAATTATGTTACAGGCATACAGAGAGTATAGTTTGAATGATACTGTTCCACTGCATCCTTATTTAAAGTCACATCCTTCATTTAGGTGATTTAATACAGTGTCAAGCTAACTTAATGTTATGATTATTATTTTATTTTGTTCTTATGTTGATTATTTGCATTATGAATTGGAATGTAGTTTTAGTTGTTTTGTGTGTTTTTGGTAGTGTAGCCCTTTAACTTAGTCAGATACAATTTATCTCTTTACATCGCTGGGATATGTGAATATGTGCCAATGGTTTGATTGGTTGTTTAGTTAGGCTTCCTTGTTTCCACGAGCATGTGATTTAATGGGGATTTTTTTTACTGGTAGACTATTTAATAAAATATACTGTAATTGTAACATTTTTACTAAGGATCTGAGGAAGTACTAAGTGGCATGAAAGTACTTGCCCGATTTAATCTTATTCTGTTCTTTTACATAACTATTAAATTAGTTGTACCTGCCGTTCTTTGCATCCTTTGCTTTTGTTGAACTGTAAATCTTTCTTTATTTGCAACGGGAAACTAAGAATCAACACCCATCATTGTTGAGAACTTATTCAAGGTGGCACCACCTACTGTGACCTGGTAGGCATTGCCAGCATACTAGAAAACAAATACAGTGCAAACTTCACCCTGTAACTGACTATGCAATGTCCTTTTCTCACCAGATCTCTCAGATACCCCATCATCACCAAAGATCATGCACAAAAGGTGGTCTCAAATATTTATTCATTTTTTCTTACATCGATATTTCTATCTATCTATTTCCATTTATTTACTGAGAAAGTTCAAGTGGGCAAAAAAGCTATTTTCGGTGTAGGTCCAAGTAGAAGAGCTCCAAGAGAAATAATAACAAAAAATAGATAAGCAACATACACAATGCTTAGGTAGTATTTAGCAACAATACATACAAAGCACCATGAGAAGTGTTTGCAGCGGTATAGTATACAGAATGCTTATAGTAGCAGCATTACATACAAAGCTCCATGAGAACTGTTTGCGGTGGTAGAGTATACAGAATGCTTATAGTAGCAGCATTACATACAAAGCTGAGGATAAGTAAAACAGAAATGTCTGGGTATTTTTTGCAGCAACTAATCAGCAATGACTAAAGGTAATAGTAGTACATTTTGCCAGATATAATTATATGCATTTTGCCATAAGAGGAGCAGAAGACAGAAAAGTACTAGAGAAAAGAGAAAGCTACTTAAGTGGACGTGTACAAAGGAGTGGTTATTTTGGAAAACTTTAGCCTGTGGAATAACAGGGGTAAAGTCAGAAGTCAAATAGAAACAATTTTAATTTATCTTTGACAGCATGTGCATTGGTGAGAAGTCTTAGTGGAGGAGAAATTGAGGTACAGAATGTTAAGATATAATTCAGTTAAAGAGCATATCCAGTTTTGTTGTGAGCTTTGTGATTTAAGAGAAGTTTGACACCAGACCTGGGAGCTCTACTGATGCAGTGGATTTGCAGTATGCTGCTTGGGCAGGACATTTTTCAAGGTAAAAGACTAATTTGATTGCAAAATGATGTTGAGAGGAAGTGAAGAGGTGAAGTAGCTCAAGCAAGTTCAGGTGCCTGAGGGCAATACAGTGATCTGTGTAGTTTGACTTGTTGCATGCACATTTGGCTATTTTATTAGAGCATTGCTCTAGTTTATTTGTCAGGGAAGACTGGAGGCTGGTGAAAATAGGAGAAACATTCAGAACTGTAGGCAGCATGTGGTCGAATGCTAATGTTATCCAGCTTACTTTAGTCAGATATTGTTTTTCTCTCTAGAGCAAACCTAACTTCTAATGTGATTTTTTTTTTAAATTGCTTGTTGGATGCGAAGGCTGAATGTTTTGGTGTGATCTACTATAACCCCTAGTAATTTAGTACTGAAGACTACCTTGATATTTGTATTATTTGCAAAGATAAATTGAAAGATAGCTTTGCATTTGGTATGAGACTTATGAGTGAAAAGTTAAAGTTTTATATTTTTTGGTTTAATTATTAGGTGTGATTTTGCTAGCCAGTTTTCTATTGAGAAGAATGAATCTCATATAAGCTGTTAAAAGAAGAATATGATTTTGTGTAGTGCAGATAACGGTTGCATCATTGATATATTGGACTAGTGTGGCATGTTTTGAGCCAGTGTGTAAATTATTGAAACATATATTAAACATTAGTGGTCCTAGTATGGAGTCCTGGGGAAGGCCAGCAAGGACTGGTGAAAAGGTAAAAATGTTAGATTGCATTTAATAGCTTGGGGACTGTTGGACAGGCAGCTGAGGAACCAGGAGAGGCTGCAGTAAGACAGATCAAGGAAGACAAGCTGATGGAACAGTTTATTATGACAGAGAGTGTCAAAGGTTTTATAGAGGTCCAAGAAAAGTTCAGAAACAATATTGCCTATAATGTGGCTATGTTTTATGCTGTTAGAGAAATCTATTAGTGCAGTAGTGGTTCTTTGGCTTGGCCAAACCCACCTGAGTGGAAGAAAGGAGGTGATTTGTATGAACATTGTTGAAGAGTTGGAATGGATGCATTTTTCTAATATTTTGATAGGGAGGAAGGTATGGCAATGAGTTTATAGCTGGATTAGTTGTATTTACTACTTTGCATTTTCCCCTTTGTGCAGGGGTAAAAATGAAACATTTCTTCCACTGGGAGAGGATATATGACACTCTAATGGATCTTTTAATGTGTTTTGAGATGGCATAGGAAATGGCATCTGCTGGGATTTTCAGGTATTCACTGGGTAGGTTATCTGCAGCTAGGGTGGTAGGCTTTAGTTTTAGGAGGTAATTTTTAATGATAGAGGTTGGGGCAGTGTTGTTGGCGAAAGTGTCATGATTGCACCTACTTGGAATTTAAGCTCAGTTGAATAGTTAGTGTCTGAGTTATGTATGATTTTTTTTAGTCTTGATGAACCGAGAGTTAAATAATGAAATTGTGTTTTCTGGATGCATGTTTGTGTATAGATTGTTCTGTCCTACTCCACCTGAAGATCAACATTTTTTGATGAATCCCCAAAAAGCAATATGACATTTTTGGTGATTGTTCCCTTCATGGGACCTTATAATATATCTGGCTGTTTACTAAACAGTAGCAAGCAAGCCCTACAGAAATAACTCATTAAACTATTTAAACTAAGTTCAGCCACCACCTTCACCCTTGAGGATCAGTGCACTGACTCCAGGAATTACGGACCCATCGACCTGATGAGTCTTATATGCAAAGTCATAGAGCATATTGTAACTGACCTGCTTCACTTTGCCACTAAAACTTTCATCAGGCTAGAACCACAGAAATTTGGATTTGTTAATGCTAGAGTAAAGAGTAATACAAGCTGGTGACAGCAGCCATGATCTACATACTGCACAGCCTGACCCAGTGAAGGACTTTGACAGTGTGCCCCATGCTAACATAATTAGTAAGTTAAATGCATTGCAAATAGATCCCTATGTGATAAGATGGATTATAAATTATCTATGGGAGAGAACCCATATAATGCTTATAGGAGGTA
Organism: Protopterus annectens; assembly: GCF_019279795.1. NCBI lineage: Eukaryota > Metazoa > Chordata > Ceratodontiformes > Protopteridae > Protopterus > Protopterus annectens. The sequence goes on along the minus strand of NC_056737.1, from coordinate 1,496,097,484 downwards.
CCTCATCAAAGAATAGGAAGGCAATCAGTGGTGTTCTACAGGCTTCCACTATGGAACCTGTTTTTGTTTGGCATTTACTTTTCTGACCTCCAAACCACAGACCACAACCTCTGGTTAACCAAGTTTCCATATTTTCAGACAGCTGCTGACTGAGAGTCATTGTCATGCCACCTTCTGAAACTCGGGATCTGCAACAAGAACATTTACTCATAACCACATGGTGTGTTGACATCAGGCTCAGATGCCAAAATGTGTAATATGGTTGTATTTGGTAAAATATTCCTTCCCAAACACATTGGTACTTAGATTGATAATTTCCTCACCATTGTTCATTACAACAGAAGTCAGAAAGTTCTTCTACTTAGAAGAGCTAATCGCCAAGAAGATATTGTCGAGATTCATGGAGGTCATTGTCCCATTATATTCAGTACAAATTAGGTTAATTTTTAAATACTAATAGTACAGTCAAACAGAAGCACAAACCAGTCCAAAAAACAAAAGTAGCCCAAGTGAAACAGCTGGGTTGGACCCACTCACCAAAAATGGATGACTCAGTAGTAAAAATCACAAAACCACTTTAAATGTTTTTATTCTATTTATTACAAACCATCACTCTTTTTATAAAGTTGTAATTTCATTTTTTATTTAATGCATTTAACTTGCATTTATACTTCTGTGGGGGTTTTGATTCTTGCAATCTGTTGTTTTATTTAGAATTTCATTTTAATCTATTCATCCCATGAATATTTCATGTAAAGTCATTTATCTGCCCAAATCAACTCTGAATTATGTCACTTCCTGTTTGGTTTGTACAAGAGGAAGTATCTATGCTTTAACTGTTGTCTGATGAAGTCTAGATTATCTAGATAAAAGCGCTTATCCATTTTGTTCCTGGATTTATGTGCTGATTTTATTAAAGTGGTTTTGTGATTTTTACTACTGAGTCATCCATGTTTGGTGAGTGGGTCCAATCCAGTTGCTTCACTTGGGCTACTTTTGTTTTTTGGACTAATTTTTAAATACAATGATGACAACAGGCAAATAACAGAATACAATGCCCCCATCACCTATCTAGAAATAGCAAACAACTAGAAAGATCTAAGATATTCCTGACACAGATGATCACTGGCTTAAGAACACTAAGCTGCCAAAAGGACTCAAAGCCCTGTCCCTATATTCCATGTCTCTTAGACTCCTGAGGGATAATGTACGCCTTACCTTCTGAGCTATTATGGTCCCAGTGGTCCCTGATGTTTGTATCTCCATAAACTAAATAATTCCACAAAAATGAGAACAAAGGATCAAAATCTTCATCATCTGATAAATAATATGTTAAATAGATTAATTCAACAGTGCCTTCCCCACCTCTGGACTAGACTTTCACTATAAATTAAGCAGTGTGATACATCATCTTGAATCAAAAGTAAACGGAACATTGCATAGGCATTTATTAATTCACCCCGGGCCCTAGCTCTACTGGGCTGTCCCTCTTTGACAGTGGTGATTCAGTATGAGGATAAGTACTGACAAAAGTTTGCATTTCCTATGATACTTGGATCCTGTAACTTTATGAGCCTATGACAACTTTGAGGATAGAACTGCAGTCTTAGGTAGACTTTGTACCATTACCACATGTTGTTAGTACCTGATGATTTCATAATGAAATATTAAAGGACAGAGACATAGCCTTTCAAAGACAGGACTCAGTGATTTAAATTCATAAGCATTTACTGCCAAAGTCTAACATTTTGTATCATAGTCTGGTTTCATTTTGTGTGCTATGGTGAAACTGTCCTTAGCATGCTGTATGCTGTGCACAATAATGGCTCGAATATATCTTTCCTGCATTGTGAATACATAAGAAGTAAAAATTCTCTGTATCTTTTCCTGAAAAAAATTACTTTTTAACATGTTATGTCTGCAAAGCTATGTTTTCAGCTGGCTAAATTTGTGAGGTCAAATTCAGTGGTATGATTCACAGGAAACTCTGAAGTTAGGATTTCAGTCTTAGTTGTGTTTCGTAGCTAAATACCTCGTCATTAGAAACTGACAGTTTTAGAATAAAATATGAAAAGGGGACAGACTGGACTGATTGGCTTTAATTTAAATGCTGTTACTCTGAATGACATTTTAAGTTATACTCGGTTTTCATTTTGGACGCTGTAATGGATTAATACACCAAATGTTGAGTTCAATAATGTCGAAAAATAATCCATTTTGAACTGCTAATACTTAAGAATTAAAAATACTCTTTATTTTTTCCCCATAATACAGGCATTTTTGTCACTGGACTTGTGATTTCAACCACTTCAGTTTAGATAATCATATGCTACAAACTGAATTACAGGAAAGTACAGTTTTATAACATTAGAACCATAAGCTAACTGCATCTTGTAGTTGTGGAACATTCATCACATTCAGATGATATAGTTTTGTCATTTTGTTTCACAAAAAAAAAAAAACAAAAAACATATTTTCAATAATTCAATGAAATGTATTTCAAGCCCAGGGCACCTATACATGCTAATTAAAGGCTTGCTTTAATGTTGACCCTGTTGCATAAAGCAGTTTATTTAAAAAAGAACAATAATTTATTTATTTATTTATTTACATTTGTTGATCAGGAGTGTCTGACTGGACGTAGGGCCATTTTCAGCGGAGGCCCGGGGAGAAAAGCTCCACAGTTAAAATAAACAGACAGTAGTTACATTGGATTACATAGCGATTAACAATTTAACATAGCAATTACTTACAACATACTTACAGATGAAGAACATAGTACATCAGTTGACAACTAGAATCTTTATCTGTGAAGTACATAACAGATATTAACAAATGTTACAATAAGACGTTCCTGCTGTATAATAAGTACTAGGCTTATGAGCAACTGAGCTTGCTATAATCAAGGTAGTTAGTGGAGTGGAAAGAAAGGTAGTGGTTGGATGGGGTGGGTGATATTAGAGTGGGAGTTGCAAGGGCATAGCCAGCAGGTTTTTAGTTGCACTTTTAGTAAAGTTTTGAAGTGGGTGCAGGATGGTACGGAGGTAATTGTGGGTGGAAGGGAGTTCCATAATTTGGCTATGGTGCAAGAGAATAGTGCTTCACCAGCAGAGTTATTGGATTTAGTGATCTGCAAATGATTTTTGTTGCTGGATCTTAGTGGTCTGGTGGTGCGATAGGGTTGAAGTAGATTCTGGAGGGATGGGACATTTAGTGGATGGTTTACTAGTTTGTGGGCCAGTGAGAGTTGATACCACTGAAGGAGGTGAGGGAGTTCAAGCCAGCCCATTTCAGCAAGTGAGAGACAGTGGTGACTACGGTAGGATGCCCCTGTGGCGAATTTGGCGATTTTATTGTAGCAGGTCTCTAGCTTGTTTAGATCGCATTGCCTTAGGTTGGTATATATTGGAGAGGCATAAAGTAGGGTGGAGATAAGGTGGGAATTTGCTATTGAAATCTTTGCTGCTTTGGTGAGAAGTTGCTTATTTCTGTATAACGCTCCTAGTTTTTTGTGGACTTTTTTATGGTCATAGATATGTGAATGTCAAATTTTAGTTTATTGCCTATTTCCACTCCTAGCAATTTGGTGTGTTCAGTTGGATATATAGTGGTGTTGTCTTTTGCTGTGATGTTAAAGTGAGAGTTGTTTTGAGTATGTTTGGTGGGTTGGAAGATGAGTAGTTTAGTTTTGTTTGGGTTGAGTATTAACTGGGCATCGGATAACCAAGTTTCAACAGAGGAAAAGGCTTCCCATGTGACTTTTTGCAGTTTGGATAGGGACTGGGCTGAGCAGATGATGGTTGAGTCATCTGCATATTGTATGAGTGTGTCATGCTTGGTGGCAGAGGCTAGATTATTGGTGTAAACAGAGAAGAGTAGGGGTCCAAGGATGGATCCTTGGGGAACCCCTATGGAGACAGGTAGTTGGTGAAACATGTCATTCTGCCATACAACGGATTGTTGGCGGTCAGACAGGTAACTCTGAAACCAGTTGGTGAATGATTGAGAGAAGGATAGGTTATTGAGGACAGAGATAAGTTGTTTGTGTGGGACCATGTCAAATGCTTTAGATAGGTCTAGGAAAGTAGCAGAGGAGAGATAGCCGTTGTTTTTATGCTGAAGGATAGTGTTAGTAAAGGAGAGTAAGGCAGTGGTGGTGCTATGGTTTGGTCGGAAACCATGCTGAGTACTGGAAAGGAGGTTGTTAGTAAGGAGGTAGTCTGAGACCTGAGAGTGTATGCATCTCTCTAGTATTTTGGAGAGTGGAGAGAGAATAGCTATGGGGTGGTAATTGGTTAGTTCTGTGGAGGGTCCACCTTTGTGGAGGGGAATTACATGTGATACTTTTCACAGTGTAGGAACGTAACTTTCTGACAGAGATCGGTTGATCAAGATGGATACTGGGTAGGCCAGAGCATCAGCTGCAATTTGTAGGTATTCACTTGGGAGGTTGTCTGCTGCTAATTTGGTGGGTTTAAGTTTAGTTAAGAGTTTTTTTTATGTTGGAGGTAGGTACAGGAGAAAAAGAAAAGGCAGTCGGGAGATTACTAGTTGAAGGTGTGGGTTGGAGGGGAGGGGAGTTGTGTTGTTTAGCTAGTGATAGTATGGTTTGGGTGAAGTGCATGTTGAATGAGGTAGCAATATTTTCTGAGGAGTGACGGATGTTAGGAGGAAGGGTACTGACTTTACCTGGGTGGAGGATGGAGTTTATGGAGGACCAGAATTGTTTGGGGCTGTGTTGTGAGGAGTCTAGGGCAGACTGGTAGTATTGGAATTTGTCCTGTTTTATTAGCTTTTTGACTCCATTGTGTAGTTCTAGGAATTTCTGTCTATTTGAGGGGGTTTTGTTTTGTGACAGTGCTCCCAGGCTTTATCCCTGTTTTTCATTTCTGACTTAGTGGTTATTTGTAGCCATGGGGAGGGTTGTGCTTTGGTTCTGGAAAATCTTATGGGGCCATGGTAATTAAGGATGCTCAGGAAGGTAGTATTAAAAAATTAAACTGCGTCATCTAGACTGAGGTACCTTAGAGGATGCCAGTTACATTCTTTGAGGGATGAGATGAATGTGAGTGGGTTAAAGTTTAGTTTTTTACGTATTTGACAGTAGATGACAGGTTTAGCTTGGTATAGGTATTTTTTGAGTAGGAATGTTAGGGAGTGATTACTGAGGCTGTCTGATAAGCAGCCTGTTATATATGACTGGGGGCTCTTACTGACTAGTATACAATCCAGGGTAGTGGGCTTGCTGGAGTTTTTGTTTATCCTGGTTGGCAACTGGACTAGTTGGGTGAAGCCATGAATGTTTACATGATGGGTTGAATGGTTGCCAGAAGAGGACTGCCAGTCAATATTGAAATCACCTAAAATTATAGTTTCTTGGGGGTGATGGTTGGTAGACCAGCTGAGGAGGTTTTCTAGTGGAGGGATATTTTGGCCAGGTGGGAAGTAGCATCCAATTATGTTGATGGTTTTGTTTTGGTTTATTTTGAGGTTGGTATATATTATTTCTTCATGGCCTATTTGAGGAGCTGATGATTTTAAGATCTGGATGTTTAGATGCTGTTTAGATAATATAGCTACACCGCCTCCTTTCTTGTATAGCCGGTCTACTCTTAGTATGCCGTAACCTGTAGGGAGTATTTGCTCACTGGTAATGTGAGGTTTTAGCCAGGTTTCTGTCAGGATGACTATATCTGGGAAGTACAAGTCTATGGTGGCATGGAGTTCATGGACTTAGTCTGTAATCTTTGGAGTATTTATATATCAATATCAAATTGTCTCTTAAAAGCTTATAAGTTATTAACTACATTGACAAACTTTCAAGTCTTTCTTCATATGTAAAAGTTCACATTTGAATATATGTCCAGTAAATGTTTTCTGAATTTTCACAAGCTTTACCATCTGTGATAACCTCAACATGCAACAAGAGCCACAATATTCTATTTGACAAATACATGATGAAAAATAACTTAGCCATAGCAATTCTGTAAAAGTCCTAAACATGTTATTTAGTAAACCACAGCATTTCCTAACAACATTATTCATGGGGAAATCTAATGAAAGAAATTAATCAACAATAAACCTCAAGTCTGTAACTTGATTGGCTGAGGAGCAGATAGTTATCCAGTACATAATGATAATAATTAGTGGTACCAAAATGGATAACTGAATATTTATTATTGAATGTCATACCCTTTTGTTGTACCCATATAAATAATTTACTCAAATAATTTTGCAAACATTGATGACAGACACAATTTGTTGCTATACCTCCAATCTTTAAGCCTTCCGCAAATTTACTCAAACAAATGTGAAATAATGAAAGACAATCACTCATCAGTAGCTCACATAACTATGGTCCAAATACTAAACCCTGGGGTGCACCACACTTAATAGAGATATATTTAGAAAATCTTTGAAACTCTACTTTTCCAGTCTACTAACCAGTTAAACTAAACAACAGTTCAAACAATCACTTAAAACTTTCAGAAAATAATCATTCAACCCACCAAGCTCAGCTGATGAGTTATTTTTAATATTAGCTAAAGCAAATTTTATATATTTTTCCATAAAAGTAGACAGCTGCCAAACTAATTTGGTAGACAATAAGAATCAACCTCTTCAGCCAAGGATCTACAAAAAAATTACATCAACAAACAAGTTAGCCAAAGACTCTGGGTCAGTTATGTACATAGAACCTACACTTAAAGATAAACTTGAGACATCATATAGGCCATAACCACACAAATGTTTAAACAAATATTTTCTTTTATTAACTGTTTACCATAGACTAACTTTATCTTGTAAACACTCCTATGTTCATTAACTAACCTTGAGAAGTGTTTCTTAATTTTCTCATAAAGTGAATAATTTGCCACAGTTGTATGATCCCTGTAATACCTAAACAATCTTTTCTTTTTACATCTAGCTATTTCATGTTTGCCATTCTACCAGGGAGATTAAACTTAGTTTGTTCATACAGATATACCTGGTGTAACAAAATTATCAATCAAACTGTGTAACTATAAAAATGATCCCAGTTATCAGAAATATCTTTTTCTTTCATTTCAGATTCCTAATCGCATTGTGAAATTTTAGCATTAATAGCTGGTAAACCAGATGTATAACATTTCTTTACATTTCCCTTTTCCTTAAGTTTTGAAAAAATAAAATAAAATCTACAGTATTAAAAATAATACACAAATGATCTGAATTCCCCTACTCTAAATGTTCTGTGATAGTTAGGTTTTGTTTTATTAGGAACCCAAACTAGATCCAAACCTTACTTCCTATAATGCTCTCAGTAGACATCCCTGTGTAGCTATATAATGTATTCTCACATCGAATCTTATTTTCCAGATTACTGGATGATAAAGGTATTGACCAGTCAACACAATGGGCTTTTACATCTCCAGCAATTAAATTGCAAGTCTTCTTAAAACAAGGGATTATATGGTGTTTTAACACAGCATTACGGTTGTTAAATGAACTTGGTGAGCAGTAAAATGCAGCTACATTCTTATATACACCATTATTTGTTAATTTCACAGTCGTAAATACTGCTGATGCACACAATGTGAATCTGAATCATATTCTTGTCTACGAAAAAATAATATTAAAAAGTAATGTCAAATAATGTCACTAATATATGTTGTAGCAAAATTGTTTATTTTACGTGATATTTGAGGCATGCACATATCTGAGACTTCATTGCCTATTTCTCTAAATGCGATTAAGCAATGGAAACCAAAAGTGAAATAGCATGGGATAAAAATTTCTTAAAAAAATAACTTGAAACAGTATTAAAATTTTTCAGTTTTAAAATTAGAGAAATTTAGGCCAAATGGCCTTTGTAAATTAATAGAGAGCAATGTTTACAAAACACAAATTTGAAAACAAATGTATGGCTTTCAGCTCTGTATGTTTGAGGCAAAGAATTGCATTCAAAATATTTATTTTCTCATTAAAATCTACTTTGCAGATGATCCTTTGTCTTCAATGGTAGGAGTACAATCTTAATGAGTTTTTACAGATAGCTATGCCAGTAAGTGAATAATTATTAACTAATTTTAAAGGCATAGGCTTTTAAATATACATACACACAGACAAAAAAAAATGCCTATACCAATCGGCATTCTGAGGACAGACCATCTGAAAATACTAAGCAGCTCTGAGATGCTAACAAGTTACTTCCTATGGTCAAGGGTACCTGGTTTGATTCTTTCCAACTCTATTTGCTTACTATTTCACTACGAATAAAACAGTTGAACAAATTGTCCTTTCCTGGTCAACCAAGAAAAGAGACTCTTGTGTCTAGAGGGTTATCCAGTTATCAAATGAAAAAAAACAAACAAATATTAAATAATGAGTAGGGTTGCAGCTATGAACAATTAGAAAAAGATGATGGTAGTTGACAATTTGAGTGACTATGCTGTGTTCCAAAATGTTATCCATAGATGTTTATCTGACCAAATTGTAAAGTAGACTGCATTGTTTTAATCTACATACATCCATGGTCAGTAATAGATCAAGTTTTAGTTAAGCATATGTAAGGGGTGTGCACAAAAAGAGAAAGAATAAAGATAGAGCTAGTTATAAAAAGTGAGAGAGGAGGAGCAAGGAAAATTAAAGGAAGCAAGAATTGATTGGTGACAGATATGAGGTGGGCATGACATAAACAATTGCAAATCTCAAAAACGTCTTGCTTTTTAGAAAGGGCCTAGCTCCTTCAGGAAAGTTATTAAAAATTTGCTGAAGGAAATAACTGAATTAGGACAGATGTTTTGAGGCCACACTGCCTGCAAAATCTGTGAGGGATAAAGATACCTTTTGATGATTGTAATTGCCTTCATCAACTTTTTGATTCATGTACATTGTGTACTTACCGGTCCTTGCAATAAAAACACCAAAGCAGGACTTTACTGTATGATGACAACATTAACTCCCTACAGTAGTATCAGAGGGCAGTGCTGAATAAGTTGATCAAAATGTAAAAATGCTCAGTCAAGGATAGGAATAAAGGGTTATTCTTATGGACATGTTATTAGTGCTACTCCCTCATCTTAATGTCTCATGCTACATTAACTGCTCCAGTACATAAGCTTTTTAGAAGTACTGTCAAAATCTTGCTAATGGTTTTTACACTTTTTTTTATTGCTATATACGAACACCTATGTCAATAAAAAAATATGAATTGTTATGAAATTTACTGGATAGGTTACTGCTGTACTCATGTATAGTACTGCCTTATCTTCTTCTCCCACTCTCAAATACAGCAGAGTATCTATATCTTAAAATTTAATGAAGAGTCCTAGTAATGTAATTTTTGTGTTATATAAAATATATTTTTTTTGTTGATTTTGTTGCCTGAAGGCCACAGAATACTATATTTATATTTTAGAATGTTTTCATACTATTCTGATGTGACCTGACACTTTACTTTTTTTTTTTTGCAAACTGATTGCCCCGCAAAAGTTGTTTATTAATTACTGGTGGCCTCTTTATCTGAGTTTTACCTTCCCTATGAAAGTGAATATTTTTGACTTCTTCAATATGTTATAAAATTTAACAGGCAAGACAGGTGGGTTCTCAGCTTTATATAGCACTCTGTGCATAGCACTGACAGCAGGGAGATATGGTGGAAGTCTCTATGCATGTATTAAAAATGTACATTTGTTTTCTGCTGCGACATATTAAGATTTAGTAAGAACAGGATGATGATATGTCTCTAATATATTCCAAATTTGTCAAACTGAAAAAAATGGCAAACATATACATTTTTGAAAACCAAATGATCAAAGCACAGCCATTCAAAAGGCTATGTAAGTTCATTGGTGTTACCTAAGAACAAGTTTGCATCTATAGTATGGCAAAAGTGGTGGCCGTCCTGAGCTTAAGCTAGTATGAGGTATAAGAGCAGTACTGGCTGTATTGCATTGTTGCCATTCATTCTTTTGAACAGCTGCAACCATTAAAATGAATGGTGTCAGCAGTCAGTTACTATCGCTGTTTTAAGGGCACCCATTTTGGTGAGTGTCCAAGATACAGGAAATACCCAGCTACTTCCTTCTTGAGGAAAACAGTCTAACAGTCAGAAATGTTTTCAATTTTCTAGGAAACTTTTCAAAAAATGGTATTCTGGTTATGTACAGTATGAACTTAGTTGATTATTTCACAAATAAATATATATGCACAGAACTTTATCTTCATAGAGTGTTAACATGCTTGTCACTACAAGAGTTTAGTTTGGCGAGGAGGAGCTTGGTTGTGCATAAATACAATGGCCTAAAAACAGTGTGTATGACTTGATTTCTGATTCAGAGACAAAACAATACACATACATTCCTGAAAGTAGGCACAAGTGGGTAGTTAATTTTGTTTAGTTTTGAAAGTGATCTCAGCATTCACCGTTCATGGCAATAATTAGGAATGAGATACTGTTGCCTCAGAATGTGCGAGTGCATAAGGGAATGTTTCAGTGTGTGAGTTGGACACCCATACCTATACAAATGCATAAGTGTATCTATATACGTATCTATGTGTGTATGTGTATGTGTGTGTGTGTGTGTGTGTGTGTGTGTGTGTGTATATATATATATATATATATATATATATATGTGTGTGTGTGTGTGTGTGTGTGTGTGTGTGTGTGTGTGTGTGTGTGTGTGTGTGTGTGTGTGTGTGTGTGTGTGTCTATAAATATTACACATATGAGGATATATGTGCAGATGATAAGATATGCACTAGATAATGTAGTGTCTGCATACAGGAGTACTGTGAGACAAAAGTCCAATATCTATGCATACCCTGCCCCTCTAGTGGTCCATCACAGCTATACAATTGCAGAGTCTAGTGAATGTCTTGTTGATTTTATATAACAAAGAAACTGAACACTTTTCTGCATGTATGTTAGATACTTAAATTGCAGATCTAAAATGTCACAGTAAAGAAATATGTGTGTGCATATGAGGTGTGTGTGTGTGTGTGTGTGTGTGTGTGTGTGTGTGTGTGTGTGTGTGTGTGTGTGTGTGTGCCTGCATGTGTGCACACTATGTAAACGAAGGCACTACATTCTATTAAGAAAAGATAAATAAATTAACAATATAACTGGCAGTCCATAAAATAAGCTTTCCAGAACAGACACTAAAATATTTTTGATCACCTGAGTATGGGAAGGAGGCATAAATACTAGACTGAAAAAGATGACTATACCCACCGGCAAAAACAGAAATAATTAAGCCATTCATCTGATATCACAGATAAATTTCAGGTACTGGGCTTCATTACTTTCATTAATGAATTGAACTCAAAGTCTCTTTCTCTCTCTCTCCATTTCTCTGATGCTCCCTCTTTCTCTACAGTGAAGTTTTGTGCCATTTTCTCTTATATAAGTATGGGAAATACTACATAAATGAGTTCACTTAGCAAGTAGGAAGAATGTGTGGGCACCAAACTATGCTTTGGAAGTCTCCTGAAAACCATTGTTATCAAGATCAGAAGTAGCATGCAGTGTGCTGCAGATTTAACTGTTAGATAAATGGGCTGTGTTTTACCACACCAAGCAGTTCAGTAACTGAATCTCAACAGTACAGCACCATAAGGCATAAAAATAGCATAAAATAACAAAAGCAAATGTAGTTTGTTTGTTTGTGTCTTTCAGCTTTTCCCGGTTAGGGGTCACCACAGCAGAACTCTGGTCCGCTAATGATTGGTAGTGGATTTTTACATACCGGGTTACCAGCCCTGACGCACAACCTTCAGCGATGGCATGCCCTATTCACGTATGCCTCCACACAGAAGACGCTCTAGCTGAGAATTGAATGGGACAAAGTCTTGCTATGAGGCAACAACGCTACCGCAGTAATATGCTAAATCATTCACCAAAGTGCCATCTTTATTATACAGTGTACACACTGCTGCTCTCATATCTCAGCATTGTGTGTTTGCGTGTGTGTGTGTGTGTGTGTGTGTGTGTGTGTGTGTGTGTGTGTGTGTGTGTGTGTGTGTGTGTGCGGTGGTGGTGGGGTATAAACTGCAGTTTCTCTATGCTGTGCTGTTCTCAACATTCTGTTTGATTGTTCTTTATCTGACAAGCTTGATACCATGGGAAATGTACTGCTGATATCTGCCTTTTTTTTTACTGGGACTAATACTACATCTTCCATTTAGGCAGGATGTTAGCATTTGTAGGGATTCTGGACTATAATGCATGTGACATTAGACATTGTATTTGGTATTACTTCAGATAAACCAGCAGACTGACTTAATGATTCCTTAAATTATTTGATAACAATAAGTCAGACTATAGGACAGCCAATAGGAGGGCAGAGATTAGAAGTGTACTGTAAAGTGGAGACTCCAGAGAAATGGCTGAGACTTACTTGGTGTCAACAGTACTATGGCAAGATTTAGATTAGGTGTGACATAGGGTAGAGGTTGAGGATGAGTTGCCCCTAGTAAGCTTTTGTCAAAATTCCCTTAAATGGCAACTCCCACTGAGGAACTGAGGGTCTAAATGTATTTTTCCTTTATTTTTGAAATATGATTATTTGTTAACTCTTCTTCATATTGCTAGCCAGAATACTTTGTGTGACCACAAATAAAACTGGTGATCTTATTCCTTCATAGATGTTCATAAATTCTGATACTACCCATGACAAGAGAGGTCTGTCACATAAAAACGAAACATAAGCACACACACACACACACACACACACACACACACACACACACACACACACACACACACTGTACATAATTAAAGGAAGATTGCAGGAACTTCACGTATGAAATGTCTTTGCAGTGCTGGAAGATATGCTAACATCTGAATAGAACCAGCTCAACAAAAGGGATGGCATTCAGACTCCACACACAAGGAACTATAGCCAATAATGCAATCAGAGCACCAAGCACCACTGGATGCAATGCTATTCACTTTGCCATTGTGTTAGCAAATGATTGCTTTTACAAATATACTGCCAATACCAATAAAGATAGCTGCTTTTGTGTACAATGCTGATATCCAATTGTGATGGAAACCTGAAAGAATATATAGCCAATGTGCGGCTCTTAGATACAACATCCCCACCAAGTACACACATATAAGCAACACAAGAGATAATTTTACACCATTTTCAGCAAAGATAATGCATCATGTAACACTGTTCCTACCAATGCAGTTCAGTGACTAACTATTATGAAACAGCAGAAGTAAATCACTTTTTCCACTAGCAGCTTTCAGCAGTTCAGCCTATTTGACTATTTACACTTCAGGTAACTGATAGTGATTTAAAAAAAAACAGCGCTAATGTATTACAAATCTTTTCACATAAATACAAACTAGACTTGCAAAGTCAAGTTAATGATTGTTTAACATGATCAGATGACAAACAGCAAGACCAATCATTTCCATCCACAGACAGCCAATGTATACAGTAATTAGAAAGTTTGTTAAATTCATTTTGCATTGAACTGTGATATAAATAATAATGGTTTTAGTTATGTATTTTAAATGAGTTTCAAACAAACATACAGTAGCTATGACAAAGAATTACAACTTGATTCACACGAATATACAAATATAAACAAGTACTGTAAAACCAAATTAATGCCCACTTATTCTGATCATCAACAACAGGGCCTGTTATTTTTAACAAATGGCAGCTACTGTACCTGGCAAATATAGACATATTATTGGCTGTGTATACCTCAGATGTCTAACTGTGACAAAAATAATTAGTGGTCACTGCAATGTATTTTGGCTTTGTTCTACACAAACACATAATAGCCAGTTTAGCTTGTTTTACACAAATAACCAGTAGTGTTTCAAGGCCAAATGAATGATCTTTAACAAATGCCAACAGGATCTGTCATTTTCATCAACAGACATCATACCCAATACAAAATAATTATAGACATTTCATTTACTGTCAACACTTCAGATATCTGATTTTTATAGTTAAAATAACAAAATAAATAATGGCCACAACAATTCATTTCAGCTCTGTTTCAAACTCATGGTATCTACAGTAAAGTATTCCAACTTGATTCACCTCTACAAAGAGGCTAGCCATAAGTAGAGTCCCTCAGAGATAAGTCTTGGGACTGCTCCATTTTGGAGTCTACTTTTCTGAAATTAAAGCCAGCATCAGGAGCCTCAGGCTCACCAAACTTGCAATCAAATACAGAGTAAGAGCAGTCATAGAATCCTCTACTGACACTGATGTTCTCGTGAAAGGGCTGATACAGACAAATAAATTGTGCAAGAGGCATAGACTAAAAGTAAATGCCACCACATACATAACTGTATCCTTCAGGAAGTCAAACATATTAGCAATGCACCCCTAACAGTTAACCCAGTAGTCAGGGACTTGGATATATATCTCTAGACAATAATGTAGCCTTTGACCATCAAGTGTGCACAATAGTGAGAAATCATTCTATGTTGTGCAACCTATAAAAATGGTGCAAAATTTATGTCCAAGGTTGTCACTGTTCCACTGCATTTGGTATTTATCAGACCTATCACTGAGTACAGCTCCCCTCTGGTATGTATCTAACTAGGCACATCCAACAAATGGAAAGTCATCAGGGGTTCCTCACTAAAAGAATACAGGGCATAATTAACACATCTTATGTAGACTGCCTCAAAGCCCTATCCCTGTATTCTGTCTCCAACAGGCTGCTGAGGAAGAGATCTATGTCTGGCATACAGGGCATTGTCAGACTCCACTCTGATGGACCTCCTGCATATCCACAAAACAAACAGCACCAGAATTACCCATTCTAAAGATTTAAACCTTGCATGTAATATAAATAGGACCTGATGAAGAAACAGGTATGCATCACAGAAACTCTTCTGTGGAACAGGCTACTATCCATGTATAAAATTCAAGTGTGAGTTGGACAATTGGACAGAGAACAGGAAATTCATCCCAGATTTGGTAGCTATGTCTCTAATGGATCCAGGCCATTGCTTGTAAATGTTTCATCTCCCAAGCCCCTGTTTCCACTTATCAAGGGCACCAAAATTTGTCAGATATCTGGGATGCATGGCTAGGCTTAAAAAGTACTAAGCAATTATTGCAACTTTATGCTGTCTGTTTATACCTCAGAGATTGGAAAAATAACAATGAAGGCAGCAGTAATGTCTTTCTAATTGGCTTCAAACAAACACACAGTAGTCCTGCTATTAAAGCCTTCCTGCTTTATCCATTGTAGGATCAAAAGGCTGCCAAACAAAAGTGTATCACATTCCTTGAGCCCATAACCACACCAGAAGGGCAACCAATTCAAGCTTTGGAAACACTCATACCCAAGTTTTTGAAGTAATGCAAACATAGGTAGCAAAAAAACAACAGCTCAGCATAATCCGCTTTCTTTCTTTCAACAGATGTCGGGTTTCAGGCTTCAGTTTGAATAACTTGATTTCCTCTCCCCCTAGCCCCATAACTATTTCTTGCAAAATGTCTAAGGCAGACTTTAAATCTTAGAAGGAGGTTAAACATAAATAAATAATAAAAATGTTGAAGGGGAGAGGATAAATGACTTACTTATGTATTTTAACCCTTATCCTAACCTGCACATAACCACAACCCTGCACTTTAGCTTTGAAATACCCATTCCATAATACCTCCACTGCAAAAGACACTCAGAAGCATACCATACGGAGACACACACATGCGCAACCTTAAACCTAAACTCTTACTTTCTCCTTATTCTAACCCTATCTTGCACCCACACAAACATTGCCATTACCTAATGCTGAAAATGTTAGTATATCAGAAGATTTCAGCATTAGTATCACAAACCCACATCCCTATATGCATTCAGTCTTAATTCTGTTAAGATAGTAAACAGATGGAATACTCAACAGTGGATGGGGGGGTATTAAGATGTAGCTCTGAGTAGGTTGCCAGGGTGACTAAGGTAACCTGAGGTTGGGTTTTTGGTGAATTGGGAATTGCAGAATCTGCACTCTAAGGAACCATGGGCAACAACCATTTTTACCAATGTTTATTAAAATCTGATATCAGATTGTGATAGAAACTGAAAATATTATTGCCAATGTGCTGCTCTTAGATACACTGCAACATCCCCCCATATACACACAGATACTTGCAAGCAACACACGTGATCATTTTACACCATTTTCAGCAAAAGCAATGCACTTTCATCATGCAGACTGAGCTTCAATTACAACTTCAGTGGAATGTAATCGCAGTCTAATGTTCCTAATCTAGTTCAGAAGAAGTGAAATATGGCTGAAGCATTATAGAAAAAGCCTTTGTTTGAATGCATGCTGTTTGGAAGATTCTTTGTTTGTGGTTCCTGAGAGAAAAGATTTTCTGATTCTTGGTACAATTTTCTGTATTTTTCCTATTAGTTAGAGTTCACAGCTGATGAATTTAGTCCAAAAAAAGGCAGAATAATACTGAGGGAGCTGTTGAAGTTCTTAATGGTGGGTTGGGTCAAAATAATTGTTTTGGAGTAGGAGTGTCAGTAGTCATAGAATGGAAAGAGAGTCTGAGGACTTGTCACCTAAGAGGGGATAAATATCCCTCAGCATTTCTGCATGTCAGCCTAGTAATAACTTTAATTGAACTTCTTCCTGAATTGTCTACATACATAAGTGTCATTGTTGTGATATGCATTGAAATGTATTTTGTATTAAAAAAATGAGATTAGTTGGCTGGGGAGGGTGAAAACTGAGGTGGCATATAGGGTAGTATTGAAGGGCAAGCTGGTGTGCCTGTCAGCTGCTACAACTTGCTTTGTGTTTGGCTAATTTTATAGCATTTAAGTTTAAGATGACTGCATGTTAGGAGTATGTCAGTCTTATGCATAACACAATGTTTTGCTTTATCTAATGGTCTTTAGTCTATTCAGTAGTCCAGCGGTCATTTAGTCAATTAGTTGTTTGCAACCTAATTCAACAAAATGAATACCAGATCTGTAATGGAAACAGCAGACTTAATTGTCATCAATTCACTGGCAGTTGAAGTCACTAATTAATAGCATGCATTTGCTCGTCAGTCATTTTATCCTGGCCTAGTCAATATCATTGAAGGTGAGTTGTAGCCTACAGGCTGTTTGTAGTGTGTTTTTTACAAATTCCAGCTGTGAAGAAGGACTGGGGGGGGGGGGTTCGTTGTTTAGGGGTAGCAGGGCATTTGGTCATTTAATCAGTAAGAGAGTAGGCCAAAGAACAGTCAAAGGGGAGATGTGAAAGAAGGGTTGGAGGAAGTGGTATATGTCTTGGAAAATAGTTGATCATCATGGTTGCTCACTACTTTTTGTTGTCTTGCAGATAGCTGAGGTGCAAACAAATATTGGTCTGGATAGTGTCCCAGTGGAGGAGTTGTTCACAGGTATTGAAATGCCAGTGGAGTTGCACAAGGACCTTCCATGGCACAACAGATGAGGGGTGTAAGAACATGCAAGGTGCCAGAAGAGCAGAACAGCAGTACTAGTGGGAAGAGAGTGAGAAGGAGAGTGGCATTAGCTAAGAAAGAGGAAAGTGGAGTTTTAAGACTGGAGCCCCAGCCATGTACAGGGAATAGTGAGAGTGGTCAGGTAGTTGCTGATCCAGTCGGAGGCAGGTCGGGTGGTTGATAGGGTGGCAGAGTTGCTTAGAGGGACTGAAGCTGAGACGGCTAGGTTGCAGGAGTTGTCGACTTTTGAGGAACAGGTCCAGGTAGTGAGGAGACAGTTGTGTGGTGGGGAATTGGGTGGTGGTGAAGGAGTAAGTAGTTTAGAACCAGTTACAGTGGGGTTGGATCATGAGTTGGAGCAGGGTGCCAAAATGGGAGTTTTGGATACAGGAACAGACATTGAAATGACACTAACTTTTCCAGAAGGGGGTCTGGAGTGTTTAGTACATCTCATATTACCACACATCTCAGATTACCAAGATATGGATGGAAGAGTATGTTGATGCATTTGACTTGACTGATGTGCATGAAGTGCAGAGGTTTGCTGAGGTGTAAGGACTAGGATCTAAGGATTTGCTGGCTCTTTTGCCTGCTCTAGTTAGAGAAGTATAGATAAGTCTAAGGCATGAACCTGGGAAAAATAGGTCCTGTTTTTTTTTCATTATCTGCAAGTGGTCTTAGTGAGAGAGACACATCTCAGGCATTGCTTCTATTGGCACATTTTCTTATGATTCAGGAGGCACAGAGGCTGTGAGATGGTATTGCCTGGCTGTGATGAAACCAGCATTTTTAAAAATGAAAGGCAGTCAACAACACCTTGGTTCAGGAGGTAAGGTAAACTGATATTTTGTTAGCATCAGTGCTTGACAATACAGGGGAACAAGGTAGACTGTTAAGGGAATCTATAGATAAGTTATTGACTTGCAGATTTTTAATGCTGGGAGATGTTCTTGGCCAGTCTGTAGGTTTAATCATGTATCTTCTGCTTGTGCAAGTAATCACACAACAGTTACATGCCAGTGCAATAAGTGGCAGCTGGGCAGTCATTGTCACTGACATCACAGAATGGGGTCACGTATTTTAATGAAAGACAGCCCATTTGTAGAGACAGAGGTAATGTGTGTGGGCAAAGAGGAGCAGTGATGTCTTTTTGAGGGCAGTTGGATTTGCCGGCTTTCTCACTCGCTCATCAATATCCAGGATCTTATGGCACAGTTAGGTGGTTTTCCTGATGCTGAAGTAGCTCAGGAATTGATTGAATGTTTAATTGTGGAGTTTCCTATTCATTTGTAATGGGGGTGACAAGGTTGCCATGTCACAATTTGAAATCAGCCAAAGGGAAGGAAGATGATATTCAGAAGCTGTAGACAAAGGAAGTGGAGGCTGAGAGGCTATTAGGTTCTGTTGGGGTACCTCCTTTCTATACTTATCCCATTTCTCCAATGGGCATAATGCCAAAGAAGAAGCAAGGTGAGTTTAGATTGATTTATTAGTTATCTTACACAAAAAAGAGAATTGGGAAACAAGGTAAAAGGAATTGAAAGACCACCAAAAAAATAAGAAAAAGGCACATTTTTGAGACGTATCTATGAAGATCCTGTGGAACATAACAAAGATGCTAAATGGATAGAAGTAAAAGAAAAGACAAAAAGTTTAAAGGTACACAATATGAAATGTGATGAAGTAACAGCCAGAGAGACTGAAACAAAGTTAAGAAAAGCCTCTAATTGGAAAACTCCAGGCCCAGATGCAGTACCTAACTTCTAGTTAAAGGTATTAACATCTTTGCACGAAGATTTAGCCATGCATATGAACTATTTATATGTGCACCCATAAATAGACACCAACCTGGTTAACAACAGAAAAGACAATGCTCCTACTTAAGAGTGAACTGCAAGCTACCCTAAAAATTATAATATAATTATATATCTATCCTTGGAACTCTATTATTGTCTCTCTTCAGAAACAGATTCCACACCTGTACTCCCCTAGTAACAGTTATACAATATGCAGATGACTCCACATTGATCTGTACAGCGCCCTCTCTACTTGACCTCCAGACCATAACCCAAAATTCATTTCTAGCAGTTGAAACATGGCTCATTAATATCCATCTCATTCTAAACCACAGCAAAACCAAACTCCTCATGTTCCACCCTTCAAGAACACCCCCATCAACCCTAACATTCACAATCACATCCATAAATAAAACCTCTATCAAACCAGTAACCCACCCCAAACTTCTAAGTCTCGAAATTGACATCTTGATGTTTGATATTCATACTTTTCAAACCATCAAGAAAGTACACAAGTCATTAGGCATCCTCTAAAATAAACAATTCATAACGATAAACACAAAAGCTACCATTGCCCATACACACCTCTTGTCCAAACTTCTGTATGCCTCTCCCATCTTAACTAATCTCAGGAAAAGTAATCTAGCTAAACTAGATTCCTTCTATAATAAAATTGCTTGGTTCGCCACAGATTCCCCATGTTGGACACATCACTGTACATCTCTAAAATTACTAAACTGGCTTCAGCTACCTCAGCTACTACTCTTTAATCAACTAACCATGGTCCATAAAATCCTGTATCATCCAGATAAAACCCCTTCTCTCCAGAACTCTCTACAACCACACACCAACAATTGCTCTCTCCATTCAAGCAATAGACTATTACTTAGTAGCTCCAAAACAAACAACTCAGCCAGGGGTGCATTATTCTCATACTTCATTCCCAATATATGGAACAAACTACCAGCCCCAATAAACTCCAACTGCTCTATAGCCCAATGCAAAAATTTGCTAATGTCACACTTAACTGAAACTTGGCTCTGCTCTTGCACAGGTCCTGGCTAGTTTAATGTAACAGTATTTTAGCAGCCTACACCTTATCAATATCAACTACTTTCTACTGAATGGAATATGCAATATATGCCTGTATTTGTCTAGGTATATATCTGCAGAAAATGTTAACACAAATTAAATAATTGCATACTATATAGCTCCTCTGGCATCTGTTATCACTATCTTCTGAATGGAATACAGAATATATGCCTGTATTTCACTATGTATATATCTCCAGAAAATATTAACATGAATCAAATAATTGCATATTGTATAGTTCCTCTGACATCTATGACTTACATACATTAGTTCTGTAAAAGCCATTCTGCAATGTCTCCTTCATGTAAATAATTAATTTTTTTTGTATTGTATGGTTTGTAAATAATTCAACTTATTTTGTAGTGTATGGTACATATTTTAGTGTTATATATTATTTTCTGTATTTTTTAACTTCTACTGTACTGTTATGCATTTTGTACTTTTTTTGAGCTTTTCTCCCCAGCCCACCACTGAAAATGAACCTGCGTCCAGTCGGACTTTCCAGTAAACAAATGTTAAATAAATAAATAAATAACTTGCCTTCCGGTGACATATAAACTATACAGTGGAATTGTTGCTGCCAGAGTTTATAGTCATTTAGAAGAAAACTCAATTAAGGCAATAGAACAAGTTGGCAAATAAAGAAAGTCATATGGAACAAAGGATCGCTTGTTGTTAAATAAAGTCATAGTAGAGAACTGTAAAAAAAGGGGAAGAATCTAAGTATGGCATGGATTGACTACAAAAAAGCATTTGATATTATTCCACATTCATGGATAAAACAGTGCTTAAAATGTATAAAATACACCTTACACTGATCGACTACATTACAGTGACCATGAAACAGTGGCAGACCACTTTGGAATTAAGCCATGATAAAGGACAAATTATTATTCCAGGGATAAAAATTCAAAGGGGGATATTCCAGAGTGACTCTCTGTCATCACTGCTATTTTGCCTTGCCCTTAACCCATTTATCTGTCTACTTTACAGCTTAGACCATGGTTACATTTTGGCTCGTAGAGAACAACATAGTGTAAAGACTTCTCATCTTTTCTTTGTTGACAATTTAAAGCTGTATAGCTCATCAGATGAGGAACTGAAAGCACAACTATAAGTTGTCAAAACTTTTTCATATGATATAAGACTGTGATTTGCTCTTGATAAATGTGCAAAAGCAACCTTTAAAGCAGGAAAACTGAAGGCCAAGAAAACATCAGTTTGGGACAAGAACATGATATAAAATAACTTGAGCAAGAGGGAGTGTATAAATATTTGGGAATTGATGAAGGATCAACAATAATACATGAACAAATGCAAATAAAACTTAGTAAGGAATACTTTAGAAGACTTTAATCCTGAAAACAGCATTAACATCTAGGAACAAAATCCAAGCTATAAACCAATTTGCTCTTCCTGTCCTACCTTACAGTTTTGGAGTGATAGACTGGTCCCAAAATGTGGTGGATAGATTAGATAGGAAAACAAGAAGGAAGTTTCATGCTCACCAAATGATTTATAAAAATCGCTGCATACCAAGATAATATATTCCCTATTCCAAAGGAAGGATGGGCCTCCTTGAAATTGATTACATGTATGTATGTGCAATCATGGGAGTCCACACATATCCACTGACCTCATAAGACCCAAATGTAGTGAAAGTTATGAAATATGAGGAGAATAAATCTAAGATGTCTTCCCTGCTTAGTCTAGCAGAATAATATTGGTGTCGAGCAGGAATGGAAATCAAACCACAAGTAGATAAAAATCAGGCAGCAACTAAATGTACCAAAAAACAAAATAAATAATATAAGGTGCAGGACCAGATGAGAAATGTGGAAAATGCATAAATATAGTTGCAAGTACAGAAAACTTCTGAAAGAACCTCATGTTGATCAGGAACGAAAGCAGGAATTGTTAAAGAGAGGCGAATTCAAACCAAGAGATGAAAGGTTAACATTTGGGTCTTATGAGGTCAGTGGATATGTGTGGAGTCCCATGATTGCACAAAATCCAAATCCCATCGAGCTACGCGCTCGAGAGACTTGAACCTCAGCACTGAAATAAATAGGACATGCTGGAGGGACAGATTCATAACCCAGAGGCTCCCTTCACTCTGGAATAAAATCCCAGTCCAGGTTAGGCAGAGTCCCTCATTGACTCTCTTCAAGAGGAATCTTGATGAGTGGATGGGAGATCGTAGGTTTACCCCAGGTATCACTTCTGTGTCACTGTTAGACAGAGGCACAGTATACTAACCTCGAAAAAGGGCATAGCAAAATTAATTTAAAATGGGTGGCGAAAGCCAAACACATTCTGGCTAGGCTTATAAATGCCCTAGGGCAGATAGCCTAGTATGAACCTATGAACCTATTGGTGGCACAAGACAGTGGGCTACATACACGTTGGTTTAAAAGTCCATTGAACATGTGGGAGAAACAGACAAATGTAGGGCTTGTAAAACAGAATTGGAAACAGCTGTGCACCTCATTGCTGTTTGTGACATACTAATGGCAGAAGGACTGTATACTGAAAGGCATAATAATGTGGCAAGACTGTTGCACTGGGGATTGTGTAAACATTATGGTTCTGAAGTGGCTGAAAAACACTGGAAACATGAGCAACAAAGCATCAAAGAAAATGATGAAGTCTACATTACATGGGATCACCCATTACCAACAGTTCAAAAGCTAGATGCTAGAAAACCAGATATAGTTGTCCAAGAAAAGAAGACAAAAGTAGAATTGATAATTGAAATCACTACACACAGTGACTACCATGTTTTGCGTACAGAGAGACACAAAGTCATAAAATATCAGGATTTTCAGACAGAAACAAGAGCAATCTGGAAGAAAGATACCCAGACAGTTCCAGCAGTAGTAGGAGCAACGAGTCTCCTAAAAAATAATCTATAATTGTATTTAGACATGTTACCAATATGTGTAACTCCGTATGAATTGCAGAAGGATTCATTACTGGGCACAATGCGGGTGCTGCAAAGAGCACTTCTGAATGACATAATGAAGTTTAATCATACTTTGACTTAGGAATGGGGTCCATTCCCTTCATGGTATTAGAAACCCAAAAGATTTGGAGAAATTAAAAAAAAAAAAAAAAGGAATTCAGTAAATGATTTTATTTTTAGATTAGATGCTCAAGTGCAGTATGCTACTATGGATGATGCAATGCACTTTATCAACAAATTTCAGGATTTGTGGTTGGTAAAACTGGATATTGAGACAGCCTTTTGTTTGTTGCCAATCTGGGAGGAGGACTGGACATTATTTGGTGTGTGTATGTGTAGATGGGAAGTATTACTTTGATACGGCAATGCTGATGAGGTGTGGGGTTGCCCGAGCGATTTGGTAGAAAAGAGTTTCTAATCAAAGGGTGATTCATTATTTGGACAATTGACTGGTGAAGGTAGAGAGGGAGCTGAATCAGGAAGGGTTGCATTCAAGGAGATGTGTAAGGATATGGGTGTGCCATTAGTGCAGGACAAGCCTGAAGGCCCGAGTCAGGAGCTGAAATTTATTGGGCTGAAAGTGGATATAAAGATGCATTTATTCTGTTTACTAGTTGACAAATTTAATATGTTAAGAGAGAAGACTGAGTGGTTCATAGGGAAAGAGAAGGTGAGAGTTAGGGATGTGATAGAGTTAGATGATTTAATGAATTTTGCATGCCGGG
Organism: Protopterus annectens; assembly: GCF_019279795.1. NCBI lineage: Eukaryota > Metazoa > Chordata > Ceratodontiformes > Protopteridae > Protopterus > Protopterus annectens. Next base: position 1,496,073,474 of record NC_056737.1, on the reverse strand, counting down.
AAATACATTCAGGTAGGACTTTTTGTAGGTCAGTTACTAACCTGTTGATAGGAGGGAGGACTAAGCACCATTGTGTTAGAGTTAATCAGATGGTGAAGGAAAATGTGAGGTTATGGTCACTGTGTCTGTCAAATGTTAATGGTGTATCCTTTTAGCAGATGGACTGGCTGATGGATGTTGAATTAATTTGTTTACAGATGCATCAGGAGCTCATGATATGGGAACTGACTTTGATGGTGAGTGGTTTGTGGTGAGATGGCCTCCAGAGTGGCTGGATGAATGGAGAGGGGACGTGGCATTTCTAGAGCTCACACAAATCTGGGTGACATCATTGGTCTGCAAAGACAGGTTGCAGAATAGCAGAGTGATACTCTCCTATGGATAATAAGACAATTGTTCAGATGCTGGTAAGGAAGATGACCATGACAAAAGGATAATTGTGAGGTGAGTTCAGGGAAGAGTTAAGACAGGCACTGGGTGGCAGTGAAGAGTTACCGAATGGCTGGGTAACTAAAGCAGAGCTAGTAAGGGAGATGGCTCGAAAGGTACTTGGTGTGACATCTGGAAAGAGGAAGGAGGACAAGGAGACCTGGTGGTGGAATGAAGAAGTACAGGAGAGTATACAGAGAAAGAGGTTGCCGAAGAAGAAGTGGGATTGTCAGAGAGATGAAGAAAGTAGACAAGAGAGAGGTGGCGAAGGCTAGGGATAATGCTTATGAAGAGTTGTATGAAAGGTTGGACATTAAGGAGGGAGAAAAGGACCTGTACCGATTGGCTAGACAGAGGGACCGAGCTAGTAAAGATGTGCAGCAGGTAAGGGTGATAAAGGATAATAAGGGAAACGTACTCACAAGTGAGGAGAGTGTGTTGAGCAGATGGAAAGAGTACTTTGAGGGGCTGATGAATGAAGAGAATGAGAGGGAGAGAAGGCTGGATGATGTGCAGATAGTGAATCATGAAGTTCCATGGAATAGCAGGGAGGAAGTAAGGATAGCTATGAAGAGGATGAAGAATGGAAAAGCTGTTGGTCCAGATGACATACCTGTGGAAGAATGGAAGTGTTTAGGTGAAATGGCAGTGGAGTTTTTAACTAGATTGTTTAATGAAATCTTGGAAAGTGAGAGGATGCCTGAGGATTGGAAAAAAGTGTTTTGGTACAGATTTTTAAGAATAAGGGTGATGTGCAGAGCTGTAATAACTACAGAGGGATTAAATTGATCAGTCACAGCATGAAGTTATGGGAAAGAGTAGTGGAAGCTAGGTTAAGAAGGAAGGTGATGATTAGTGATCAGCAGTATGGTTTCTTGCCAGGAAAGAACACTACAGATGCGATGCTTGCTCTGAAAGTGTTGATGGAGAAGTACAGAGAAGGTCAGAAGGAGTTGCATTGTGTCTTTGTGGAATGTGGACTTAGAGATAGCATATGACAGGGTGCCTAGAGAGGAGTTGTGGTATTGTATGAGGAAGTCAGAAGTGTCAGAGAAGTATGTAAGAGGGGTACAGGATATGTACAGGGGTAGTGTGACAGCAGTGAGGTCTGCAGTGGGAGTGATGGATGCGTTTAAGGTGGAGGTGGGATTACATCAAGGATCAGCTCTGAGCCCTTTCTTATTTTCAATGGTGATGGACAGGTTGACAGATGAGCTCACACAGGAGTCCCTGTGGACTATGATGTTTGCAGATGACATTGTGATCTGTGGTGAGAGTAGGGAACAGGTTGTGGAGACCCTGGAGAGGTGGAGATATGCTCTAGAGAGAAGAGGAATGAAGGTCAGAAGGACTAAATCAGAATATATGTGTGTGAATGAGAGGGAGGATAGAGGAATGGTGAAGATGCAGGGAGTAGAGGTGGAGAAGGTGGATGAGTTTAAGTACTTGGGATCAACAGTTCAGAGTAATGGTAAGTGTGGAAGACAGGTGAAGAAGAGAGTACAGGCAGGATGGAGTGGGTGGAGAAGAGTGTCAGGAGTGATTTGTGACAGATGAGTACCAGTAAGAGTGAAAGGGAAGGCCTACAAGAGGGTAGTGAGGCCAGCTATGTTATATGGGTTGGAGACAGTGGCATTTACAAAAAGGCAGGAGTCAGACCTGGACGTGGCAGAGTTAAAGATGTTAAGATTTGCACTGGGTTTGAGGAGGGTGGACAAGATTAGGAATAAGTATATTAGAGGGTCAGCCCAGGTTGGAAGGTTTGGAGACAAAGCCAGAGAGGCAAGATTACATTGGTTTGGACATGTGCTGAGGAGGGATGCAGAGTATATTTGGAAAAAGATGCTAAGGATGAAGCTGTCAGGTAACAGGAAAAGAGGAAGGCCTAAGATAAGGTTTATGGATGTGATGAGAGAGGACATGCAGGTGGTTGGTCTGACAAAGCAAGATGCAGAGGACAGGAAGAAATGGAAACAGATGATCTGCTGTGGTGACCCCTAACCGGAACAGCCGAAAGAAGAAGAAGATGACCATGACAGAGTTTGCTAATTAACTTTCATTTTTCAGTCAGACATTTTCCTGAATGTTTTAATGAGATATCTGATAGTCTTTCTTCTTTTCATCTTCAAAGGTTTTGATCCCTAGCACCAGAGACAAGGCAGGAATCAATGGTTTTATCAGAGGAGGAAGGCTGTGGTGGGGTGGCTGACTCAGAAATGTTGGTCCAGCTCCATATGGAATCATATAACACTGCAGTAGCTGCACTTATTTCTTTTGTCAGGCATTTCTGAAAATGTGGGAGTAAGGAAGTTGTCAGTCATTTTGTTAATGAGATATGTTATGTCTCTGGTTTTTTTTTTTTTTTTTTTTGTGGTGCGTTGGTTAAATTGCTTAAGGTGCATTTATCAGCTATTGCTGCATCTGCTATGATGGCAAGGTATTTTATGAGAGCACAGGTAGTGAGTACTATGGTTAATGAGAGCAGCTGGATGATTAATGGTCCAAGAGTGGACAGTTGTTTCTCACTAAATAAGCAAACACTTCACGTGTTTTTGAGATGTCTGTACAGACTGATGCTAGTCAGGTAGATCACACTGTATGGGCAGCATTGAGGGCGTTTATGTATATAGTAGCTCTCAGGTTTGGGGAAGTGCTGGGAACATTACAATGGAGTGATACTTGGATTATTGACTCATTAGTTATGATATGGTTAAATAGCTCGAAAACAAATCTGAAAGGGAGGGTTCAACAGGTTGCGCTGCACTGTAATAAGGAACATTTGTTTTGTCTGGTACTGGGGGCTCAGCAGTTGCAAAGACTGCATAATGGTGCATTGGCTGAGTTGTCCTTTTTTGTTGGGGAAATGAAACAGGCGTAGTTTTGGAGCAGCTTGTGTTTAGGATTAGGGATGCATTAAAGAGAGACTCAAGGCATTCTTGGTGACAGATTTTCAGCTCAGTCATTAAAATAGGTAGGACATCTGATATGGCTGAAGTGAGAAAATCAGCGGAGATAATACATAGGGTGGGTAGGTGGTCATCTAAAACTTATTAATCTTACATTATACAGTGGTGTTAGACAGCTGTTAATTACTGTGTTTATTTTGTAGGTGGAAACATTGTCTTATTAGGGCATTCCTTTGTTTTCTGGATGGCAAAAGAGCTTTAATTTGACCTGGTGGCTGTATGCTGGGTTTGCCAGAATGGATGGAACATGTCTTGGCATGGCTTTCAAGGAATCAAGTGGCAGCAATTGTTTGGGAAATTTGACAAGATACATGAAGTGTTAGATTTACTCCTCGTGTTAGTTATTCATTTCAGGAGTGATGATTTTGGTTGGTTGCCTAGAAGAGCATTGTTTGGCAGGATTGTTACTGATTTGTTGGCACTGAATCATATATTTCCACAAATGGTGATTATGTGGTGTGAAATTATACCCAGGTGGGTGTGAAGGCATGTTGAGAAGTATAAAGAGAGATAGACATTTTGTTAATTACATTGTGTCAAGGAAATTAAAGGTGTTAGGTCTGTATGCTACTAAGAAATGGAATGTAATGATAGAGATTGTTCATGGTATAGAATGGATGGTGTTCATTTGAGTGATACAGGTTTTTACTGGATTAGTGTGCATCTTTCACTCTTCTTGAGGGAATTTGGTTAAAGACTGGGAAAGGAAAGGAATGGGGAACAACCTGCAATGACAGGCTAATGGAGTGGCTCACTTTGAACCCTTTTTCTGCCCCCTTCTTTGATAGTTGGTCATTGAGAAGTGGGTTGTACAATGCTGATTCAAAAAGGTGTGGCATGTTTGGAGTAAGTCATGGGATTTAACACTGTTTGTGTTGGGGTTGGAAGGACAGCATTTATCACACTGCCATCATAAATGTAATTTTATTTGTTTGTAATTTTAATGAATAGTTACGCCTACATTTATTTTGTAATGCATTGGTTGTTTTTTTAAATAATAAAATAGTATCAGTGGCATTTTTGTTTACTAGCAGTATTTGGACAGATATATAAGATGGCCTGACAACTACTTGTACTAGTCTGCAATCAAGGCCATTTCTGACATTTTCCCTTTTCTTCTTTCCCAGTGCCACAGCAAAATCACTTTTCTGAAAGGTCTACAAAATGCTGTAATGTTCCCTCATTATCCCTATGGAGTAATGAAATGAATCCTGAAACAATGACCACTGTGAGGGTTAAGGAATTTATTTTTTTGTCTACTACTGAGTAAAGACCCCAATATTAGTTATGAGACCCTATTCACTTAGAAAGTAGAGTGCAGCTCTCATTATCTCCACTTGGTGGCGTGATCCTCAGAAATCCATCATTTCAAATTCTTGCAAAGGGGAAATTTTGGATCAGTTTGTAACCCCATCATTTATCTGAAGAACAAGCTACAACCATGGATAATCAGTAAGGAGAACGTATTGTGTATGTAGTGTTAATTAGTTCTGTGGTTAATAATATTGTACTGGCCAAAACATCCTTACAGAAGTCATTAGTCTTTGAAAAGGCAGGCAACACTGATGTGTGTCTAAGTGGTACATCACAGAGAAAGGGAAACTGCTTTGAGGATTCTTGACTCAAATTAACATCTGGCTCTAAGAAACTGTGATTAGAAAGCAACTCGCTATTCCATGAATTGTAAAAACAACAGTGATGACTAGATTAAGACATTGATTCTTACATCTGAAGAACACCTGCAGGCAGGTATCAACAACAGTATTACTAAGTGATTTTGTGTTAGCTGTTCCCGATGAATAATTCTAGTCCACCATTTCACATCATCTTGTAAACAGAAAATTCTGATGAGGTGCCAGTGGGTAAATTGATTAGATTTTTTCGTGATTATCTAGATGCTGAAAAGCACACAATTTGTAACAATTTGCAGCTAGGATAAGCAAAGATAAAAATAAAAACATTCAAATGAAATGTGCGAATCATGCTGTGATGGTTTTGCTCAAGCCAAATAACTCTGCATTAACAGAGTGATGTTTCATGAAACAGCTAGACTGGATGCGTTACTGTCACTGCATCAGTGTCAAAATGTGCAGCTAACAGATTTTTGTCTGGAAAAAGAAGTCTAAGTTGTTTGTGAGCCATAGTGTTAGAAGATTATATTATATAAAACATTTCTGGGTTTTTGTAGTATAATAGTTGACATTAAAATAAATGCTGTTGCTAATAAGTTCAACGGTAGATATGAAATTTCAAATTAAAATACAACTATCAAACACTAAATGCCAGTGATTTTTTCATTTGTTTTATCCATGGAAGAAAAAGGACAACATACTAGAGACACTTTTATCTCTGTATTACTTGCATTGTTGTGAGCAGACAAGATAAGGAAATATACCCTTTTCCCACTGTAGTGCGATCTCGGAGTTAGAACATATATATATATATATATATCAGTAGCAGGGGGTGAGGGATTCAGCCCCCTACATGGGGGGTTGATGGGCACAGGCTGGCTTGTCCCCTGCAAATATGTGTTTGTAATGTTTCTTTTTGTGTTTACTGGACATAAAGTCCACAATAGGCCATTTTCGGTTAAGTATACGTTCGCTAAACTGGGGTACAGTTATGTGGCATTTCTTAAAGTGTTATTTCAGTAAAACAACATTGACTCAGATATATATATATATATATATATATATATATATATATATATATATATTCATACATACATACACACACACACATATATCTAAATATCTATCTATATATCTATATATATATATATATATATATATATATATATATATATATATACACACACACACACACACATACACATATATATATATAGTCAGAGATCAACATGCCTCAGAGAAGGTCAAATACTATCAGATGCAGTAGTTTTTATTTATTTTTGTAAATGTGAGTTTTTTCAATGACTCCGCTTATCGTCTGAGGCTTTGATCAAAGATCTGAAACTAGCACAGAACCATAAAACAGAAAAGTCCAGTGAGAGATACATATATGCATAAAGAGTTATTACTAGCTATTATTCACATATCAGTGGCAAACAGAAAACAGGGATGATTTAGTCTTCACCATGTGGAAAAGGCTTAAGGCTCAAATTATTTTATTGTTTCATGGTATCTAGAGAGATAGGGCCTGCACTAGTAATTAAAGGAGGTGGCTGAAGGTGGTTGAGAATGAGTCTAAGTAAATATAACAGAGCTTGTTGATCGCTTTTTTTTAGTTTATTACAAGTAACTGAGTGTGCTATCCTTTATTATGCAGAAGACAGTCTGAAAATGTAAGGGATTATTATCTTCTGGGCAGGAAGCCAGCTATATTATGCACATTAGTAGTACATTGTTACATTTGTCATTATTCATTGTTTGTATGATTTGGAACAGTGCAGATAAATCTGATGAAGCTGTATATGATTTAACACAACATGCTATAACTTCAGCTTTATGCAATAGGATGGTGCTGGCAGCGCAACGGCATTCCCAAAGGCAAGTAAGAAGTGTGCAGAGACTAAGCATAATGTAACAGCCATTCTGCTCTGTCACGTGCTTACTGTAAGATGTCCTATAATTTATAATTAAATCAAATGCTTTGAAAAAGATAAACAATTTGCCAGTACACAAAGGTTTGATTTTGTTTTATATTTTAAAAATATATGTTTTGTCTCTGTTTGGAAAAAATAAAAAAAGCACTATTTTCTGTCTGAGTTTGTTTATATAAAGATTTTAAAAGGAAAAGACATCATATATAAATGTAAAAACCATACTCAACAGTTTTTAATAATAGTCTTCTAAGCAAAGCAATATACAGACCTTACAAAAATAATCGGTATTAAAGAAGAGCATATTGAATTGCAGAATATCAATTTATTAGCTGGTATGCAATAACAACTTTCTATTCCTTTTTTTCAAGAGGCATGCTTTCGTCTGCAACATATCACATTAGCAAGGGGAAAAGAACCACACAGATTTCAATTTCCTAACTCACTGTATTATGTTGAATAAGATAGTGGTATTTCTAGCCTAACTGCATACCTAAATGTTCAGATGGGATCACTTTGTCTACAAGTAAAATACATTATATGGGCACATTACCTATCTACCTATCTACCTATCTATCTGTTTACTATCAAATGGGCGATTGCACTTTGTTTGATTCACAGCAGTCCGAAATGTCTAATTTTATAGTATTGAATGAACGAACATAGAAATGTAGAAATGCATTACAGCAAATGCACTACAGCGTTCGCTGTTGTGGCTTTCTACATTTTAATGCAGTTCGCACTATAGTGGGGATCAGGAAATGTACCCTTTCCCTCACTGTAGGGCAGTCTCAGCGCTTGTATATAAAAGCAGCAGAGGGTGTGGTGGGTGCAGGGGGGCTTGCCCCCTGCAAAAACGTTCTTTACTGTGAGTCAGTACTTACATTTGCAGAAGTGTGGTGAATCTTCGAATTGTGTCGAATTCAAACATTCACCACATCCGCGTTCAACGTATTTGTTGTTCGCTGCTTTTATTTTCGTTTATATGGTTCACAGAAACGATAATGTGCATGCAGTGCGATCACTGTAATTATAGTAAACCTATCTATATGTGTATATACATGTCTGTTTCTTATAATATAGATATAAATATGAATGACATACAAATGGCTGATACATTTCTGCTGATGTAAAAAAAGAGCAACTGCACAAATGTTTGAATGCACATTTATGTGAATCACATATGGTTGAATTTAGTACAGTTTAATAGGAGTGTGCAAGAAAATGAATGTTTGAAATAGAGGTGGTTGTGAAAATGAGGACTGATCATGTTATAGCAGTTAGTTTCTATATGTGAATTCTGACCATACCTCTCAAGCTCTAAGTGCAAGAAATCTGGGCAGAGCAAAAAAAATGGGGGTACAACGGCCCAAGAGCAGGGATGGATTTTAAATATTGCTTTTATAAACTGTTATAAACTTGAAAACTTGTTAGAATAAGAGGTTTGGTTTAATCATGCCTTTTCCTTAAGGATAGGAAGTCTGAAACTCAAATGTATGTCATTATTTAGTGACTTCACTCTCCAGTGATTTGCCTCAAAACCATACATTTTACAAGGAACAGACGAGAATATGAGGCAAAAATCTTGACATACTATGAAAAATCTGAACAGGTGAGAGGCATGCAATGTTCAGTGATTAAGTTTAGAGTAATGATTACGTAAGGAAATGAATTCCATTTTTTGCACATTTGGTGTTGTTTGTACTCTGTGTTCTTTTATCTTGTGTAGTGGTACTGCTAGGGAAAGGGTTTTAGGAACGTAGAGTGCAGATTTCAGGTTAGAGGTCAAGGTGGGTTCCTTTCACATCAGTAAAGTGGTGCAAGGGGTTTAATAATCACCTCATCTATATTTATGAATGCTGTTTTAACTCCTAGCAATAGATCTTCAATATAGCTGTAAAATAAAAATGTACTGAAAACTTTCCCTTCTGTAGCTTAAAATTTCCTCAATAAACAGTACTATTTGCTGAATGTAGTCTCTAATTCATCATATTCAACATAATCAGCCTAAATGCTACAATCTCAGAAACAAAAATTACCCTCAAAGTTACTCATTTCATAAGGCAAAACAAGTTGGAACATGATGTCTCTAGAACCTCATCACTTTTTAATACTTAATGCCTTCTTCAAAAACTTCTGGCTACAGCACCATCCTTGCTCTCACACAGTCCAAAAATCTTTGTGTTCTTCTCTTTCTGAAACTCCAATCAATCTTGTATTTCTCCTCTGAATGTTAGCATCTATTACAACCAAGTGTTGCTTTGCATAGTCCACTTGTTATATAATTCCATATGTTTTGTCTCAAATTTTTTCCAACTTACCACTTAATCACCATCATGTTGTATAGTTGATCATGCAGAAAACCACTATCCTCATCTCCAAGTGACCGCTCATCACACTGGATAATGAGCTAATTAATTTTTAAATGCTATAAATCATGCTGACCTTCTTCCAGAACCCCATCATTACACAACATTAAGTTTTTGTGTGAGACTCACTGCCTGTCATCTTGGTCTGCATGTTTCATTCAATCTTTCATCACCACTCACTGAATTACGCCTTCATATTGTTCTGCTTTAAAGTTAGCACCAAACACACTGCAAAATCATGACTTTATGTATCTAAAATGCATTGAGTGACCCAGGTAGACAACTAAATACATAAATTATTGCAAAACTTTCCCATTCTTCCATTGTTACCTGACTGTGGTCTAGTGAAATAAACTACATGCTGCCAGTCGCAATATATTTCAGCTTCTCTCTCTCTGTCCTACAAAGACACACACACACACACACACACACACACACACACACACACACACACACACACACACACACACACTTACACTAACATACAGACATGGCACTCACACACACACACACTCATACGTATTTATTTATTTATGCATTTATGCATGTACAGTATGCATGTATGTATGTATGTATTTATTTATGTATTTATGTGCTTGAGTATTACGTTATAATTTTCATCTCAAGCTGTTTCATGTGCCTGGTCAGGTACATGCCAAATTGTGCACTGTACTTAATGACTGCTCTGATAACAGCCAATTGTGGTGGAACAATGACTACTTTAGACCGAGATGCCATAGCTTTATTTAAATGCTGTGCAATGCAGAATGATTTTCTCCCCACAGTAGACACATGGTGATCAAATTCAGGTTACTGTCGACATGCATTCCCAGATAACTGACCACTGGGTCTACTTTGAGGAGTGTATTATCAATATGGTAATTTTCAGGGGTGGCCATCTTTACAAAGGGTACTATTATGTATTTGTGTGCACTGTGTTTTAGTACTTGGCAGTGGCATATTTTATTTCCCTGCATCAGACACATTTGAAGTGCATCTGTGTCTTTAGAGGATTCAGTAGTTGTGCTTAGTTTGTAGTCTTCTGCAAGACTTGGTCAGCGAGAAGCCATTGATGATTTGCCTTGACTTCTAAGAAGTAGATGAAAAAAAGGAAAGACACCAGCTCCAGTCAATGTGGGATTCTGCTAGTGACTGGCCACTTTGTGGGAGGTTGACTCCTGTATCCTAAATTCTTGTGCTCTATCAGAGAGCAAGATGGCTATCCATTGGATGACATATAGGTTTATGCCTGATTTTGTAAATTTGTCTATAATGCCAGAGAGCGGTATTGTGTTGATCAACTTGGTCACATCAAGTTAGGCAGACCACGCTGTTTTGCCCTCATCCATAACTGTAATGATCTGCTCAAAGAAGTCCATCAGGTCACATAGTGACCTGCCTTTCACAAAACCAAACTGGGTTGTGCCCATTGCCTGTAGGTTTACTATGTCATTGTTCATCAGATCCATGATAATTTTTTGCATGGCCTTGCATAAGAAACTAGTCAGACTTATGGGTCCGTAACTCCCCAGGTCCGTGGAAGCCCACCCCTCCTTTGTGTAGAGGAACAACTGTTGCAGTCATCCATTCATTTGGTACAAAGCCTGCTTGCAGGCTATGGCTAAATGGAGATTCTAGTGGGCCTGACAAGTTGTGTTTCATGCTATTCAGAAGACTGAATAGGATATTATCTCAGCCCATCGAAGCAGTGTTCTTAGTCTTAGAGAGAACAATGAGGACATGGCTCTGCAGTGATAGTTGATAAAGAAATAGTAGGGGGTATTTTCTGTGGGGTGACTGGGGGTAATTGGGAGAGGTTGGAGCAAGACATATTAGCTATCAACTTTGCTATATTCTCGGGCTCTGTAAAGGTCTGTACATAAACCATTAGTTTGGCACATTGTTGGGTGTTTTTGGCTTTGGTGGACTTGATTCATCCAGTGATTAGGTTATTCACATTGGTGAGCGAGATTTTATCTTGCAGGACAACACCCTTCCTTTTTTTGGACATGATTTTCTTTCTTTTGTTATACAATCTATACTGGAATTCGAACAATGTCATGTGTTTTATAGGTTCTCCTATGTTTACTTTAGGTACATGCAGCTGCCTTTATGCAGCTATTTGCATGATTGTACAGGTATTCTGGAATTAGCTGTGCACAGTCAGCTTTGTTCCCAGGGTTTGCGGGGAGGGGGGGGGCTTGGATAGTTTACTACACTGTCACTTAGAAGGAGGTAGTTAACCTTGTAATGTTTTTTAAAAGTTCTGAGTCATCTCCACTACACTCCCTAGAAGCTCTCTTCACCTTAGAGAATGCTGACATCTGTACGGTCACTGAGAAATGGTTTAAGGCTGCATAGAGCACACCATAGTGAAATATTATAATGCCTTCCACACATTTAGATGAGCTTACTACACAGGCAGAGACTAAAGGTGGAGGTATCTCCATTTACATCAAAAATAAATATAACTCAAGGCTAGTCAAACAGGACAATGCATTTGAGCTTGTCCACATTCAAATCCTCACAGGCAAAATTCCATACCAGTTCCTTGCAAGCTACAGGTTCCCCTCTATGACCCAGGAAACCCATAACATGTATTTAAACTTATTAGAAACACTCACCATCTAACCCAATACCATATTAATGGGCAACTTTAATTACCCCACTATTAACTGGGAATTATACACAACATCATTTGGCCAGGCACAGAGCTTCCTGAATTTTGTAAAATCAAACTCCATGGACCAAACTGTCAACAAAGCAACAAGGGGTGCTACCATACGGGATCCGTTGTTCACTAATATGGGAGAGTGCTGCACACCCCCTAGTGTATTGTCTTTCCTGGTAAGGTTAGACTACAAAATTGCCTCCTTTGAAGTAAAAATAATTCTTGGAACCTGAGCTAGCCATGGAATAGTCAGGAACTGCTCAAAGGCTAACTTTCTACTATTAAGTGATAACCTGGCAAAATGTCAAACCCCGATAAACCCTGAGAACACTGCTGCCTATGCAGAACTCTTCACAGAAACCCTATACAAGCATGTAACTGCATACAGAACTAACTCAAAAAACAAGCCACCCTGGTGGAATCACAACATCAACAGGCTGCATAACAGAAGCAGGAAAATCATGGCAAAATTAGGAGGTGCAGCACCCAGAAGGATAAAAACATCCTCAAACTAAACAACTCAGAGAACAAATGAAGTCTACTAAAGCCAAACTTGAGGTAAATTTGCACTCCCACACCAAGGACAATCACAAGGCATTATTTAGCTATGCCCTCAACCTCAAAGGCAATACACAAATGTGTGCAGAGCTCATTGTAAATGCTGCCACCTATACTGAGCTAGAAGATATAGCAAATCTACTGGCAGACAAATTCAGCTCTAACTTTACCCCTTTCTCCCCATCAACCTTGCCTCAGGAAATACCGTCAAATATAACTCCCCCTGCTATCACTAGGGAAGAGGGGGATCTATATTATATGTTCTAAAAGACTTTTCTTCAAACATATTGTCATCGACCCCTAAAGAGCAAACACTTTAAAGCATGAACGGCCACGACCACAAATTTTTTACTTAGGAAAAATTCAGTTGGCCATTATCGAGAATTTCCCTTTTCCCCAATACAGAGTGATCTTGGAGTTGATATATTTAGTTAGCAGTGTGTGGGGGGGCTTGATTAGCTTTTTGGAGTTTGTATTTTTTGTGTACGGCCCCGTGAATTTTTCCTGAGGAGAAAATCGCGAACGTGGCCGTTTGGGCTTTATAGCGTTAGCTCTTTAGGGGTCAGTGATGATATGTTTGAAGAAAAGTCTCTTCAAACATATAATATAGACCTGAGAAGAGGTCCTTAATGCTCTTTCTAAGACCAAGAACACTGCACAATGGGCCCAGACAATATCCCAGGATGCCTTCTAATTAGCATGAAACATGATCTATCAGGCCCTCTGGAATTACTATTTGACTGTAGCCTCCAAACAGGCTTTATGCTTCATGAACTGAGAACAGTAACAGTTATCCCCCTGCAAAAAGGTGGGCCATATACAGACCCTGGAAACCACAGACCAATAAGTCTCATTGGCATCATATGCAAAGCCATGGAAACAATTATCATAGAAATGATTAATAATGATACTGGAAACTTCCAGATACTGGACCCAACCCAATTTAGTTTCATCAAGGGCAAGTTCATGCCTACTCAATCTGATGGACTTCTTGGAGAAGGTCACCAAAGCAATGGATGAGGGCAAAATATTTCACACTGCCTACCTTGACCTGGCCAATGCATTTGACACAATCCCCCACTTGTGCATTGCTGACAAACTTAAGAGGGTAGGTACAAGCCCTTATGTCACCCTGGTGGATAGCCAGCTGGCTCACAGACAGGATCCAGGAAGTTAGAATTGGGGACTCCATCTCTACAAAGAGACCATTCATAAATGGAGCCCCTCAGGGATCAGTTCTTGTACTGCTCCTTTTGGAAATTTACTTCTCTGAAGTCAAAGCCAACATCAATGGCCTCTGGCTGACTAAATTTGCAGATGACTGCAAATTTGGAACTGACATTGAATCACCCACTATACAAATGTTCTCTAGGAAGGGCTGACACAGACAAACAACTGGTGCCAGAGCCATGGACTAAAACTAAATGCCAAGAAATGCATGATAGTATACTTCCAGAAGTCATCCACCCCTGGTAACTGTTATATTGACAATACACCCCTGAGAGATGACCAGTAATCAGGGACTTGGGGAAACACATAGAAGGTAATCTAGCCTTTGACCATCACATGTCCATAGTAGTGAGGAAATTATTCTCTGCTGTGCAACTTATTAACAAAGGTATGGCATCTAGGTACAAGTAAGTAATTGTACTACTATATTTGGCATTCATCAAAACTATCACTGAGTACAATGCCCCCTCTGGTATGTACCTAACAAGGCATATCCAATAACTGGAACTTCCACAGATGTTACTCACTAAAAGATACAGGACGTAAGTAACATGTCCTATAAAGAACACCTCAAGGCCCTATCCCTAACACCCCAGAACCCTATCCCTGTATTCCGTCTCCCACAGGCTGTTGAGGGGATATGTATACCTGGCATCCAAGGCACTGGCAGACCCTACTCTGATGGACCCCTACATATCTGCAAAACAAACCACATCAGAATTAGCTATTCTAAAGACTTTAACTTTGCCTATGACATAAATAGCACCTGCTGGAGAGACAGGTATGTATCCCAGAGACTGCCCCTTCTTTACGCCAGGCTCCCCATTCATCTGAAGCAGAGTTCCTCCCTAAACCAATTCAAGTGTAACTTAGACAACTGGATGGAGAACAGGAAATTCATCCCTGGTTTGGCACCTATGTCTCTAATGGGCACAGGCAATCTGTAAATAGTTCACCTCCCAGGCCCCTGCTTGGAAACGTTTTACCTCCTAAGCCCATGCTTACACTTATCAAGGATTCCAAGAACTTGTCAGAGTTTTGGGGTTGATGGCTAGGCTTAAAAAGGCCTTTGTTCACATTAGCCTAGTAAACAACTGTGAACCTATTAACCTATAAGCTAAGGTCCCAGACGTAATGTTTATTTCAAAGCAGACAGCTTTGTTGTCCAATCTGACCAATAAAGACATTACACAAATGGGAGTTCATAGTTCCCCCATGTTTCAGAGGACCAGGTCAAGGACAATTGCTTTTATGGTGGACATGCAGACTAGCTGCTCCAGGTATTTGTGTTAACAAAGTTCAGGAATATCTGGCTTATCAGGTTGGCACTTTCTAAAAAAGGTGCTATGGAGGTGGACAAGGTTTTAGCCAATATTCAAAAACATGGATACAGGCACGTAGAGCAGTGGCACAGCAGCAATATCCCATATCCTCCCAGGTAGACAAACATTGTACCGCCTTGGAGTGTCACCTAATTCTAAGCCAATAATTAAAGTCAATTATCTACTGTGTCATCATCCCTAGGCTCACACCTGCCTGGGACACATAGTCCTAGAGCTCTATCCCATCTTTCTCAGTCTAGGTAGGTAATGTCAGGTCTTTTATGCCCACATGAACTATGACAGAGTCATACTGGTACCTGTGGTACAATGACCTAAGTGAATGCAAGATCTGATTGTTTTTTTGTCTCCTGACAAGCAGCTGATCATTACTCTTTCCTTTCTCAATGCGAACAGCGTGACATTTGTGTGTCACACAATAGAATTTCCTGTGATTAAAATATGGTGTGATTTGGCAGTTTGCCATCAGACAATTTATGATGACTTTACATGTGCCTTGGTACATTATTTATTTTTTGATATTTGATTACCAGAAAAGTCCAACTGGGTAGAAGCCCATGCCTGGGGAGAAAAGCTCCAAGTTATTATAAAACATTTTAAGAATAATAATTTTACAGTCCTCTAACATAAACCTAAAACATTTGCAGCTTATATAATTATAACAGATTAGATGTAATATAAAAACACTGTTTAATGATACAGTTCATATGACAAACATTTAATATTTAGAGAAATTTTACATAATTTGCAGACAGATTAAAGGTAAGTTAGTCTAATGCAAACAGGAATTGCAATATGAAGTAAGGGAAAAACAGGCTTATGGTATACTTAGAGAGAAAGTCAGGGAAGATAATTTGATAGAAGTAAAGAAGGAAGTGAAAAAAGGGGGGTAAGGAGGTAAAAGGAATGAAAAGGTACTTGTTCACATTTAGTTTTATAGTTTATCCTGGTTTTGAGCAAGGAGAGAGTCAGATTTTATCCTGGAAGTCTTTCAGAGTGGTTTTGAAAGGTGAGAGGCAGGGTACTGACCAGATGAATACAGGTAAGGAATTCCAGGCTTTAGCAACCATGTACAAGTGTAGAGAATGCACAGCAGACTTGATAGGTTTGTAGACAGAGAGGAGTTTTTGTTCAGTGGATCACAATTACCAACTGGGAATATGGTTGCGTAGAATGTTTTTTTAGTACTGGACAAGCACATAGATACTAAGTAATTTTACAACTGGTAATAAGCTGTGTATATGTTAGTTGATGAGGCAGTTCTAACCAATTTAGACTTTTTCAGTGCTATACAGTGGTGGGTTTTGAAAGTGGTATTTCCTGCAAATTAGCAACTTTGTTACAGCATTGTCCAAATTTCAGCTTTTGTGAAGCCTGGAGGTTAGTAAGGATGGAGTGCAATGAAGTGTGGGGAGGAGATTAGTAATGGCAAGTCTAGCAGTAGTTGCATCAGTGAGAAAGTTTTCGGCTCTGTAAAGCATCCCTAGTTTTTATGAGTTTTGCTTATGAAATTTTGTATATGCAGGTCGAATGTAAGATTATCATACACCATGACCACTAATAATTTGCTATGAGAAGTGAATTTAATGGTTGTATTATTAAGAGAGAGAGGACTTTAAATTTTGTTTTTTCATGAGAGAGAATTTTTTTGGGAAAAAAGTAGTAGTTTGGTCTTTTTTGGGTTGAGCATGAGTTGTGAATTAAAAAAGCAATGTTTCAGTGGATGTTAAAGCTTCCCAAGGAATTGATTTGGAGTTTTACCATGTTGGCAGGTGTGCAAATGAGAGTGGAATCATCTGAGTTTTCTATAATGTTGCCTGCTGTGTGGATGTATAGGGGGTGTTGGTGAAAATAAGAGAGAAGAGGGGACCAAGGATAGAGCCTTGTGGAAAACCTGTGTTGACTGGGCGGTAAGGAGAGAGAGTGCAGTGCCATTTTACTGATTGATGCCTATTGGACAGGTAGCTTTTAACCCACAGAAGGGTGGGCTGGGAGAGACCTTGTGAGAATATCTGAAGTAGAAGTTTGCTGTGATAAATTGTACTGAAAGCTTTAGACAAGTCGAGAAGTAAGGAAGAGACTAGTTTATCATTATGTGTAGCTTTATTGACAGTATCTATATGGGTTAGAAAGGCACTGCTAGTACTATGGGAAGGATGGAAGCCATGTTGTGTAGGGGATAGAAGGTCTTCCTGCAGGAGACAGTCTAGTAAATGTTTTTGAATACATTTTTCAAATATTTTGGTGAGGGGAGAAAAGATTGTTGTAAATCTAATGTTATTAATGTCTTTTGAATTTCGTCCTTTGTGCAGAGGGATAATGTATGACTTTTTCCCAAGTTAAAGAACTTGGGATACATGTTGTCTTAGCAGTGTGGTCAGCAGGTTGCCAAAAATACTTGTTTTTTGTGATATATCTGGGAGGCCTTTAAGGTTTTGCAGAATTACATTTATGTGCGTCTATGTGTCTGGTCTACACTGAGCATAGTTGGTTTTGTGGGTGTGTGTTAGTGACAACCTGTATAGTGTTGCTAGTTTTGATAAGTGACAGCCTTGTTGATTTAGTGGGTGTGTGTTACTGACAACCTGTACTGTATTATTAGTCTTTGCAAGTGAGAGCCTCGTCTCCACTGACATTGTGTAACTATATCTCTTACATAGTGTTTCAGTTTGCTCTAGAATTAGATGGTTGTCAGCAAGCATGAAACAATGACTACATTCTCTCAGGAAGTTTAAATCCAACAAGCTGGCAGCAGAGATGGTAGGGAAGTGCAAATTCAGGGTTATAAATCTTTAATTTGTGCATTATTACTTGGGTATGATACAAGAGGTGTTATTGGCTGGGAACAAGGCAGGGATATTCTGCTCAGCATGAAAGCCAGTTCTTTGTACAGCTAGGTACAGGGTACTTTTCTGAAATAATCTTACATAGTTAACATTTTAATTTATATCATTTGCAACTACACAGGACAGTATCAGATGTCTAACAAATTTAAATTCAATATAACAAAACTCACTATTTTAACACTTAACAATAGTGCAAGCCGTATCAGTATACTTGGTATGAAGCAATTTTATTCAAAGTCACTCAGCCTGCTGAATAGCTTAAGGGGAGAGACTTTGCAAAATTATATTTATATACTTATTGTCAGCAGTCAATAAACTGCGAGATTGCAGGAATTGCACTGTCAAATTATCACAAGAGAAAAATATCATAATAAATCTGTATAGTTACTTTACAGCTATAGTGTCCATTTTTTTCATGTCAAAATAAGTGAATGTTCTTTCTGCAGTTTCTAATCTCTTTTTTTTTTTCTCAAATAACTTTTTTATTTCACATCAGGAATAAATGAACATTACATGAAGACATGAATATGCAGGTAAGCCTAATACAATCTAAACCTATAAAAAAAACAAAAATATGTACAATATTTACAAAAACTAGAGTGCTACCATATAGAGAGATGAGTTAAGAGAGGAACGTTGAGGTTATAAAGGATATCAGTGGATCTCCCAGATAAACTTGGAGTGAAAAGCTATACCAAAATCCGAGACAAGAGCTATAAACCCAATTAACTGCAAAGAATTAGGTCAAATAAACTCTTCCAAACTTTTTCAAACAAGGCTTTTTTCCTTGGTCCTTTTGTGAGAAGCTTCTGTGCTGAATTAAATGTAATAGCCATCTCCTTGAAGTTATTCCAACAAAGTTTGGTGCGATCCAGCCAGTTTTTAGTGATATATAATTTAATAAGGGAACATAGAATGACTAGTATATGCAGATCTAATTTAGAGAGTTTTACAGTAGGTGAATGAAGGATCGCTAGAGTAGAATTGTGGTATCCCATTTTCTCGAGGCGAAATTTTAATGAAGTCCAGAGTTTGTGGGAATATTTGCAGGACCAGAGTATGTGTAGGAGGTCAGCTTTTGGAAAGGGACAACACAAACAGGAGGGAATATTTCTGGGGTCAAACCTATTAAGCACAGATGGTATATAATACGAGTTGTTATTAACCATTAATTGTGTGTAGATGAGTTTTTTAAAAGGGGATAATTCTAAGGTAGTTTTTATAGCAGATAGTTTTTGTTCCTCCATGAAAGGGGTTCCATGGTTGTCCCAGTAGCTGGAGAAGAGGCAAACCGAGTTGTGTATTATACAGTTCAAAAGGTTATAAGATTTAGAGAGCATTTTCTCTGAACTCGAAACCGTTTGCATAATCTCATAGAGTTTGGTAATGTCCTGACTATTGGCTGGAATATAAGCAAATTTTGATGATATTCTCTTAGCTGACGGAGAATAACCGTGTATTTATTATTGACCTTGAGAATTAAGCGTAGGGCAGGAAGTGTTATGTCTTTATATTTGAGAATGTCCCATACTACAACATCCTTAATGAGAGGAAAGTCTGAGAGATTAATCATCAAATTATTGATCTTAATACTGGGATTTAAGTGAGGAGGGTGAAGTAAAGAGAAGGCTTTGTCAAGGTTAATGGATCTTATCAGAGTTTGGAATAGCCTAATTTTATGTTTTAGAGTGCTGAATAGTTTGGAATTGTTGAGGGCTACTGGAGAAAGAAAGGGAAGTGCTTTGGGATTAATTTTATTAGCTTGAATATGTTGATACCATATTTTCATCCAAGAAGGGGAAGAATTATAGTCTCTCTGACTTAGCTTAGAGATGGACAAAATTCTATTTGCACAAATAATCGTATAATAAAGTTGAAAATTAGGTAATCCCAGACCACCCTTACTCTTTGGGTAAGCTAACTTAGAGTACAATATCCTAACTGATTTAGGAAACCAGATGAATTTGGCTAATTCTTTATTAATCTTAGAAAAAAGAGTATTGGGTATCATATAGTTTAAAGTGCTAAATTGGTAGAGGAGTCTGGGTAAGATGTTCATCTTCACTATTGCAGCTTTGGATAGAAAAGATTGATTCAGTAGTTCCCATCTATGAAGGTCCTGTAGAATTTTAGACCATGTTCTGAGTAGGTTATTTTGGAACATGGAAGCTTGGTCATGATCGAAATGTATACCAAGACAGCTAATATTGAAAGTTGTCTGAAAGGGAAAATCCGGAAAGTAATGAGATTTATGACCTACAGGATTAATAGGAAAGATATGCTATTTCTTATGATTGATCTGGTACCCTGAAGCTTTCGAGAATTTATTAATAGTATTAATGATTTTACCTAGGTCAGTGTTGGGATACTGAAAATACAAACTGAGGTCATCTGCAAAAGCAGAAAGCATTATATTAGTATTCAGGACTTTAGGGATCGAGAGAAAAGAGTTTTGAGTGATATAAAGGAAGAAAGGTTCAATGAAGATGTTGAAAAGAAAGGGGGATAATGGGCAACCTTGCCTTGTACCATTCGTACTCCATATTGATTTAGATAAGTTTTTGTTTATATAGAGATAAGTAGATGAGTTTTTATATAGAATTTTAATCATATCAGAGAAAACACTGGGAATATTAAAGTACGATAAGGTTAAAAACAGAAAGTCCCAATTAACTCTGTCGAAGGCTTTAGAAGCAGCAAGGGTAATGCATATATCGGGTTTTTATTATTTTTTTGTAAATTGAATTAAGGAGTCAAGGGTTAGGGTATTATCTCATGTGTGTCTATGAGACATAAAACCAACCTGGTCAGGAGAAATTAAAGAGGGCATAATTTTTTTAAGTCTGTTTGCCAGGATAGTCAAAAGGATTTTTATGTCAACATTTATTAAAGAGATAGGTCTATAGTTGTGGGGGTCGGCTTTGTCTTGCTTATTTTTCAAAATCAGTATGGTTTTCGAGGTGTTCCAATGTAGATCCGAGATTCCATATTTTATAATGAAGTTGAATACCTTTAAAAGAGAAGGAGAAATTATTGGATTGAAGGCTCTAAAGAAATCAGGGGTAAACCCGTCAGGGCCAGGGGAGTTTCCTAGTTTAAGATTGGTAATAACATCTTGGATTTCTTGAAGAGTCAGCAGAGCTGAAAGCATGGATCTTTGAGATTCATTCAGGGAGGGGAAATTTATAGGGTCCAAGAAGTTCTCCATATGCAAGTTAGGAGATGGATCTACCTTGCTGCAATATATATCTGAGTGCAAGGAAAAAAAATAATTGAATTATTTCTGAATCGGATTTATAAATTTTGCTCTGGTACCATAAAATAGAAATCCTGGGAGTACATTGATTATTTTTTAATATTCTTGCAAGAGTTTAGGAAGGAATTTGCGCCCGCTCTGAATATGTTGCAATATGTTTTTGTTCAAGCAAGGAGAGGTTTTGTTGATGAAGTTCCAGTAGTTCTTTTTGAGTACTACTAATTACTTTATCTACGCAAGGGTCTGGGCTTAATCATTGTTTCTTTTCTAAGTCAGAGAGTTTCGAGATCAAGTTAGTTTCCTTAGTTTTGTAAAGTTTTTTATAATAAGAGGCCTTGCTGATCAGCATACCTCTCAATTTTACAAGCTGCCCTTTGGATATCTAGGGGAATTTGTGAAAAATCAAGATTAGTGCCAAAGTCTGCTAGAATTTCTTTTGTTTCTTGAATTATGTCCTTGTTACGGAGCAGATTATTATTTAGTGTCCAGTTGCTATAGAGGGGAGTTAAGGACGACTTTGATGAGTGAAAGATCTTAAGAGAAATTCTTGCATGATCAGAGAAAAACCTAGGTTCTGTAGTGAAGTTTATCTTGAGAAAAGAAAGGGATTCAGAAATTAGGAAGAAATCTAATCGCGACCAAGTCTTGTAGCATTTTGAATAGTATGTGTATATTTTGTCTTTAGTTAAAAAATCGCTAAATGAAATAGGTTCAATAAGATTGAAGTCAGTTATTAGTTCCTCTAGGGTTAAAGAGGCTTGAAAGTTGTAAGAGGGAGATTTACTAGTGCGATCAACATTAGGATCTATGACAACATTCCAATCACCGCCTTAAATAAATTGGTGATCGCGGAATGTGCATAGAATGTTATATATCTCTAAAATAAAGAGTTGTTGCTGCGCACACGGGCCATAAAGGTTAAGAAAAAGGGTTGGTTTACTAGACCAAGGAAGTTGAGATATGAAATAGCACCATCTGCCATTTTTGTCGGAGTTAGCTTCTGTGATTACACCCTGAAAATCCTTTTTAATTACAATAGCCACTCCCTTTGAGTTGGAACTATTACCCGCAGCAATTACAGATCGTATCCATTTTCTTTTAGAATCTTTCGACCAGTCTTCTTACACATATGTGTTTCTTGTAAAAAACAAATATTAGCCTGTGATTTGAACAACAAATGTAATAGTATGGATTTCTTAGATTTATTTTGTAAGCCTCTTATATTCCATGTATCTATGGACCAAGCCATGTTAACTAACTAGTACAGATGGATAGGTTTGAGGGATGACTGATCTTTTTTCTCAGTTGAGGTATCAGGACCACATGAGAGGAGAGAATATAGTGTAAGATTAGGAACATAAAAGTAATGGAGATCCACATCAATCTTTCAATTGCTGAGTATAAGCTAATGACAGTAAGGGTAGCACATATATCTTCAAATATAACCTGGTGCCTAACCACCCCAACCCCTTCAGTGAAGAAGTACAAGAATAGAAACAAGAATAATATAGGTCATTAACAAACAATAAAAGCACACAATAAGAAATTGTCACACATAATAACCTGTAAAGGAGCAGAGGTACAAATAATAATGCTGTACATATATACATAACAATCAACATCCAAAGATAGATCATGCCAGTACATTATCACCATGCACTAAGAGCCACCACTAAGAGCAGTAGAATATTAAAAGTAAGAAACAAATATGTATATGTATGTTCATAATGAGGGTATATAGAAACTTTGACATTGATTGAAGCTTATCAGATGGACTACCAAGAGATCCAATAAACATAATACCAAGGTTATACCAACTAGGTAGAATAGAATATAGTATGTAAGAGAACAATGGCAACTTTTGGAAGTGAAGCGAGAATAAAATTGGCTAATATCAATATCACTTATTAATTAACAAGTGTATATAACAGCATGATAACTGTATTGGGTAAAATTAAAATAGTCATATCACTATAGTAAGTGTAAAGGGTATAAGAGAAGTAAAAGAAAGAAAGAAAGAGGAGGTATACAAGAAATCTGGCAGTGAGCAGTAGGCTCTAATGGCATGTATGTTTTTAATAGAGGTACTTAACACTAGACCTATTGTTAAATACAATGACTGCTAACAGATAAATGTTTTAACTTTGTAAGATATCACATTCTATCAACACAATATTATAGGATATATACCAGCAGAGGTCATAACCAAACAGCATAGAACATTTGTTAAGTCTGATAATGATATAATCTAGCTTCGCTAACTCGAAGCTAAATACTATTTATCATAGATAGGTTCGAGTGAGGAAATAGCACAGTGAACTCTAAGTGTTGAAGTACAAGCAAGAAAATATATAGTCTATTTGGGTAGGTAATATCCTATCACAAGATGATACCAGATCTATACAGAAGTATCTGAAAAAATATAAATCCTAAACCTAAATAGATAAACTATGTAATGAACAGACTACATATTACACTTGTATCCACAATGCTATGAGATCACATATCAGTAAGGCAAAAATACATCAAATTTGAACTGTTATAAACAGAAAGGGATGAATAGCTTAAAGAGAACTTAATCATCCCTCGAACTTCGAAGCAAGACTAGGCATTAAGGGTTCTATAACCCATCAGGGAAGATATAATATAAACTTGTTAATACAGTAGATGAATAAGCTGCTGACATCCAACACTCGATAATTAAGACAGAATATCAGAGTAATTGACCAGCTTCAGCATCTGTATTAGCCATCACTGCAATCGCCCTTAACGCAATAGATAAGGCGGGTTGACAAAATGACTTGTAATAGTCGGACATAGCCATATATTAAGGATTTTGCTTAGAAGAAAAAGTTATTGAACAGAATAACACTGCTGCAGCCATGCATAGTTAGTCTGTTGTATTTAATGAAGTTGTTAAAGTTTCAATGAGTTGTGATTAAAGTTTGGCATAGTTGCACCTTCAGCAGGGAGAAAGTGTTGAACGACGAGTACGCTTGTATCCAGGATAGAACACATTTTCCTACCTGATGAGGTGTTGAGGCTCCGATGTTAGAGAGGGCATTTACTAAATAGCTTGAAAATCCACAGAGGTTTTCTATATGCAGGCAATGCTAAACCAGGCATTAGGCTGAGAACTGTTGAGGCAGGAGGAGCATGGTTTGGCAGTGACAACAGTGGGGCTACATTCTGCGTGGGAACAGCTGGAAGTCGCAGAGGAAAAAAGACCCCCTGGGCAGCCAGAACCAGCTATAAAACAGTTCCTAGCTACTCGGTGGCTAAACAGCTCATAGAAAAAAACAAAGTTGAAATATAGATCAGTAATCGGACCTAGAAATCATGGATGATCTCTAATAAGTGATCGGGGATATCTCTTTACTATTCGGTGAGTTGAAGACCATGATAAAAAAGAGACTTAGCTGATATGGTTTTAATAACAAAGTATGTCACATCACAGGGACACTATTGAAGGCTTTAAGAAATGCCTCTTTTGCCTCTTTCTGGGTATTAGCAGTAAACTTTGTATCATTGTAGAAGAATATTAGGGCGTTCAAATATCACATCTGAAATTTGATGTTCTTCTTGATTAGTTCAGCACAAAACGGAGCTAGATTTTGTCTGTTTGTTTTGATCGAGAAAGGTAAATCTTGTGAAAAAGTGAGCTTGTACTTATTCCAGGTAAAGTATTTTTGTTTTTTTGCAGCCAATAGTATTTTTTGGGTGTCTTGGAAATTTAATAATCTAGTGTAGACTTGGCGTGGAGCAGAGGAGTCCTGCCTTTTATGCATGGCACGGTGCGCTCTCTCCACAATTATATCAGAGGAATAACCTTCTGAGCGCAAGAGTAATTCAAAAATCTGCTTGGTTGTGGTTAGCAGTACATGGTTTTCATAAGACTCAGGAATCCCTCTGATAAGTATATTGTTGCGGCGACTTCTTGCCTCAAGATCCATTAATTTAGCTTGAAGTTCAGTTAAAGATGCATTCTTGGCACGCAGTTCCTCAGACAGGGTCTGGATTAAAGATTCATTAGCCTGAGTCTTATGTTCTAGGGTGTCCACTCTGTCTTCTATTTGGTTTATGGTATTTCCAAATTTGGCAAGTTGATCAGAAAATCCTTGTATGGCCAGCTGAATAGGTTGAAGCGCTAATTTAAGTTAATCTAAATGGAAGTTGGGTTCAGTTTTACCTTTAGCGCTTGTTTTACTAGGTTCCGATGTTTGCTAATTGGTTTTCTGTCTTTTGGAGACTACTTCTTTTTCTGGGGAAAAGATTGTTGATAGTTTAGCTTTAGTAATTTCCATTGCATCAGATTCATTTGCCATAGCCGACACACGGAAAAAAATTAATATGCAGAAAATACTCCAAGGCCCTTTGGATACACGTGGCTGAGAGTCTTCGCTCGACAGTAGGGTAAATGAGATGTTCTTTGCCCAAATAGAAGTAGTTAAACCACTGAACCAGAAGAATAGAGTAGAGGTAGTTTACCCCTTTCCTTTAGACCATAGAAATTAGTATTTAAAGGATGTAATTCCAAAGAATTTGTCACCGAGGTAAGGAGCTCTGTGCATAGGGTGTACACTAGGCGACCACCATCTTGGAATCCAACCTCTTTTAATGTAACCTCCATTTCAGTCAAGGCATAATTTCCTAACACATTATGTCAATTCATATTACTCATGTTTTTAATAGCTAAACTATTTAAGCTATTTGTTAAACATAAACTAGTATTTGTTCCACAGCCATCTTTCTTTTTGCTGAATTCATGCTTAACATTAGTAAAATCAGTTCCTTTCAGTATCAGTTTACAGAAATACTTCTTTTTCTTCCACTTTACGGGAAAAAAGTGTTTAAATCAGTAAGATACAGTGACCCCCCATTAATATTCCAAAATGTGCATGCTGATTGGCCAGTGTGCCCGTTGTAAATCCCACAATATACCAACGGAAAAAGATCCGGTCGCCCAGACTATTTTCCGTTGGTATAAAGTCCTCAAAACATTTTTCAAACAAATAAAAAAGAAAAAGAAAAGAAAAAACGGAGCAACAGAAACTTTCGTTTCTCCATTGCCTCCATTTCAAAGCACTGATGTACTGGGTACGCGTGGGACGCAAGTCTCATATGCATGCTCAGTACATGAGAACAAGGAAGCAGTGTACCACAACCAGCGGAAGAACAGTAATGCGTCGTCATACAAAGACATCATTTAAGAAAAGTAAATATTTTTTTCTTAAATAATATCATTGTATAATAGCAGTAACTGACTCCGTGGTTGTGGTATATTGAAATTTACCCACGGTTGGCTTTATTTAATAACTCGGGCTTTGGCCTCATGATTAAACCACAGCAACTGTGGGTAAATCTTCAATATACCACACCACGTCGTTGGTTATTCCTTTACTATTATATCCTCTGTTGAAAAACATTAATTTCAATTCCTCTATATTTTTTCTTAAATTCATGAACACAGGAGGTAAACCTAGATGCTCTACCACATTGACCACATTATGCACAGTGGTCAGAGGATGGTGGCTAATTCACAAACATGTCCTTACTGTAAATAGTAAAACTTATCACTTCACTTTCAAAGTTAAATTAATAGGTTGACATCTAAAAAAGAAATACCAGTCTCTACCAGTATTATCAATAAAGAATAATAAAAAAAGTTTGTATTGTTACTTAACTTGCTAATCCATAGATGAAAAGGTATTTCATTTATTTTACTGAATGGATTAACAAGTTAAAGTAATTATTTTTTTTATTTCATCTTTCATATTCCTCATTCCTTAGGAAAAAACAAGTTAGACAGCTGACTAAAAATATTTATGAACATCGGTGTAAAGTAAGTTGTTAACACTGAACAAACTTTTAGCATAACATACCTGAACTAAGTCTAAGATCCTTCTCTTTTACAGACATATAGGAAGAATGTAGGTTATATGCCATTATTGGTTTCACTGTAGATATGAAGAGCGGCTTGAGTAAATCGACTTCTCTTGAGTCTGTTCTACTTAATAGCTGTCCTATCTCAACCATAGCAGTGTTGCTAAATTCCACAGCATGCTGCATTTATGTGAGCCCAGTGTCAATTGTTACACCAAATACCTTTATGTGTGATACAATCTCTAGATAGAAATCTCCAGTTTTAATATTGATGTCATCTGTTAACATTAAATTTCAAGCTAATTTTTACAGCTCATATTTAAGGAAAACTAAATAACTAATTTAAAGCCTAAATGTCATAGATATCTTTTATTATTTCCAATCTTGTGGTTGTTTGCATATTTACTGATCCAGAGTATAAGTTAAGCTAATAAATAGTAAAATAGCAAGTTAAGCAAAATAGGTCCCAATAAAGAGCTTTTAGCAACTTCCATATTAGTTTATTTCCAAAGTCATTTCAGGATATGCAAAACAACACATTGTTCTTTGTTCCTTAACCAGATATTAATCCATGTCACAATAAAATGCTTTACATCTAGTTTAGTCATGTAGCCACTTATTTGGCCATGCAGCAGGCAGTCAAAAGCATTTGATACATCCAAATAAATAAATAAGCGCTGTTTCTGCTGATCTAATAAGGAGAAATTTTATCACAAAACTTAATTTCATAGGTTAGAATCAAGCCTCCCTTTATATAACTCTGCTGCGTATCATATACACAGATGCAACAATTGCTTTTCAAAGCACTTGCCACTGAAAGGGCATTAGCTTGTCATGTTGCACTTATTACATCCTTTATAAATAGGGATTATGTACACTCTCTTCACTTCATTGGGTATTACAAATTCACTCTTGACATCCTTGAACATACGTGTCTATAACAGAGCATATCAGAAGAAATTGTTGACTGATGGAACAGAGATATTGTCAATGCAATGTCTTTAACCACTTTAATGAATAATTAAGTAATAATCCATGGGTATATGCATGTACATGGATATATCAGGATATTCACATGCCTGCTGTGGTTTGATCAAGAAGGTGACTGATTAAACAAAGCCAGACATGGATAAATCCTGATACACCCACAAGCAGGAGTGGCTTATTGCAAATTATACATTTAAGAAAGAAAATTCTTACTTTTTTAAATATAGTATTTGTATAAGAATACTTCAGTCTTCTTCCATGTTGTCTTCCCTGTACTGATGTAATACACACGTGTTAGGGACTTAAATTCCCACGCTTCCACAGTACATCAATGCAAGAGGAGCAACAGAGAAAACAGAATATCCACTAGTGTTTTGTATTTTATTACTATTATTATTATTTTTTGCAACTATTAAAATAGAGATTTACAAGGGACAGAACAAACATATAAGGGCAATCAGTTAGGTCTCTGTTTATTTAATTTTGCAGAATGCACCCGGTTTTTCTTATATCTTCTTTCTTCACTCAGCATATGCCAAAAGAAAGTCTGGCCACTCAATGGTACTCTAGCATCTAGACTTTTTCCTGTTGGTATATGCTTGATTTACAGTGGGCACACTTGTTGGGCTGTCCAATCAACATGCTCATTTTTAAACAGTAATTTCCATTTATTGCATAATGCATATCATTCCCTGTTATCACATGACATTGAGAATTAATATAAAGGGAGTTATGGTGCTGACATCTAGCTTATCATTAAGGAACAGGTTTGAGAAACATGCACTAAAGATTTCTGCTGCTTCTTGTACAGATGAGATGACTCTGCCATTCAGCAGCGGCCTTAGGTCAACTGGTGCCCTAGGCAAAAGGGCTCCATGGCGCCCCTCACCACACTACCTGGTGCCGATCCTGGTCTAACTACATCAAATAAATACCAGAAAAGTGCCCCTGCTAGACCGGCTCCCTAGGCAGCTGCCTAGTTGGCCTATGCCTAAGGCCAGCTATGCTGCCATTCACATGTAGAGGGTCTAATGAAGAAATAACTTTCTCAGAACCATTGCCATAGGTTTAATGCAATTTTTTAATTTCTGTGCAGTTCATTAGAGCTGATTAACACTGTCTTTTTTTTGCTCTCAGTTCTTACTTTATCTGGCTTCTGATTGTGTGCAGACATTTTTTGTAATGAACTGTTTTGTTCTTCCTGCACTTCCAATATAATCTTCTTTTCTTATTTTAATTGCCTTTTCAGATTTGCATCCCATGTAGTTTTATTTTTCTTTTATTTCTAAAAAGATACTACATGTGTACATAAAAGATGTCCATATTCTTTCATAGTTATTTATGACAGAGGTAGTTCCACAATTATGTAATTCTCCTAACAGACCTTTAGTGTACAATTGAGTCATATCAAAATGAATAAATGTACTTTTGTGCAGCTTTATACTTGATATATTGCATGCAATAGCATTGTGACTGTATGTGCCATGTGGTTGCAAGATTTTGATATTGGTAATTATATTCTCCTCAATGGCAAATATCAAATCAAGTATATTTGATAAACAGGTAGTCATATAAATATTGTGTAAAATTAGAGGAATACATGATGTCAACGAAGAATACCTCCCAAAAGAAGTATGTATGCCATAAAAAACAATTAATGTTTAAGTAGTTAAAGGCCACAAGTAATATGTGGGTCTTTCATCTAGAAATCCATGGAAAGTCCTTATTTAACAAGCTCAAACAAGGACTATGAGAATATGACTCATGTATAAATGTTTGTGTCTTTCGGCTTTTCCCAGTTAGGGGTCGCCGCAGCGGAACTCCGGTCCTCTAATGATTGGCAGTAGATTTTTTACGTACCGAGTTTGCCATCCCTGATGCACAACCTTCAATGAAGGTATGCCCCTTCACGCATGCCTCCACACAGAAGATGCAATAGCTGAGAATCGAACGGGACAACATCTTGCTGTGAGGTGACAACGCTACTGCAGCACCACCACCGCAGTATTATGACTCATGTATAAATAAATGCACCTAATGGGACAACTTTGCACATTTACTTTAATACATTTTATTAAGGAGGTTTTTCAATGGTCCAATCCATTACATAGCATTTTCTGAAGAATTGCATCTTGTTGTTCTGAACAGACCAGGGTTTGTTAGCCACTGAACTTTTCTGGCTTATACTTCAGTTTGTACTTTTGTTGCTTTTTCGGCTTGTACACTTAGATTAACCAAGGTGTAAAATTCTTCTTAAATCAAAGACATTGGGCATGAAAAACACTGAAACAGACATGTCCTTGTCCATTTACATTTGAATTTCATTGGTCTAAGACTAGATGGGTCTGGTCATGCTCTTCCGTGATCAGAAGCCATGTTGTTTTTTTTTTGAGAAATAGTGGCATCTAGTAATATATTGTATGATTTGAGTTGAAGCAATTTTCTCCAAAATTTTGAACATGGTTCATAATATGGAAATTGGGCAATAATGTGATGGGAGTGTGAGTTCATTTTGTTTGGGCAGTGATTTTACTACGGCAAATGTCCATTTATTAGGCATTGTGTTAGTAGTAATACACAGATTAAAGATGTGATTCAGGGGTGCAATAATAAAGTCATTGTAGTGGTTTATGAACCATGGATCCAGATTGTCTATATCTGAGGGACCCTCCACCTATATTTGATCTAGGAAAGGATATTGTCTTTTGACGAGATTTGATGAAATTAAAAAAAAGGGAATACTGTGGATGGGATGAGGGACTATTCAAGGGGATGTCTTCAGCACATTTGGGAAGGTTGCTTAAGTTTCTGTTGAAATCATCTGCAGAACAACTGAGGAAAACTTGTAGACATGTGAGATAGAATAGATTCTGCGAGGTTACTGACTTATTTCTAAAATTTTCAAGGGCTGTATTAAAGAAAGCTTTGGAGGTGTATTACAGAATGAGTTCTTCTAATGCCTTTTTGGTGAGGTTCCTTAGATTTGTATACAGCTCCTGTTTTCTTGATTGGAGTTAGATTTTTAGGTATGCCAGGACTCTCCCAGGAGTTTGAGGAGACATTTTAACTTATGAGTTAACTACATTTTGGGTTTGTGTTAGAAAATCTAGAGGTTTAGGAAAGAATCTGTCTTATAAACTGAAGTGTGTGTGTAAGGAGTTCAGCTGTTTTGTTAGGATCTCTGGTGTCTAGAAAAAGGGTCTAGTCATGGTAAGAGAAAGAGAGAGAGGGAGTTGAAGACAATTACATAATACTGGAATACCTGATTTAATTCTGAAGGACAGTGATTTCAGCCTTTGCTTTGGGAGATGGGCATAAAAACTGATGTGACTACAATCTGCAGTTTATTTAGCTACTGCAAACAATTTTTTTTCAAAAGATCACCTTATATTCTAACTGCCCAGATTCTGATTATACTTTTTAGTTGTGTGTTTCACAGGATTTGATCAAAAGAACATATGAGTGCTTTTACTCTTCTACCAATTAGTTCTCTCAAAATGCTGCTCAGATGTAAAGTGAGATGACTTGATCAGCTATTTAAATAAGCAAGATATATGAGGTGGGAACACAGCAAATGTGCATACGAAGCATTTATTGTTAGTTTAGCAGATGTCAGTATCTGGTTTATACAAAGTGAGTTCTGTCTTCTTAGAGATGCTGCAAGTTTGAATATAGTAGCTGCTACGATGATGTAGAGCCTGACTACAACCGAGGCAACCCAAGTTCAATTCGCAGTTCATGTGTTTAGCAGAATTGACAGGAAGGATGGAATGTTCTGATCTCATGGTAGGTACATGCTGACATCTCTCCAGTTGTGTTCAAGTGGGGGCTGGAGCTCAGGGAGTTTGGACATCAAGCTGGGGGACAAGATAGATAGTCCAGTCCAATCCTCATAGGGATGAAGTGGTGGAGCATGCCATTGTTTCCTAAGCTCAGCCAGTCATAGCTTGTGGCAGACATATAGGGGTGGGGCAAAGGTCAGCAAAACAAAAAAAAATCATCCAGATCCCATAGATCATGGCAGCACTCTCAGCTCAAACCTCCGCTGAGTGAAAATATATACCTATAAGTTGCAGCTTCAGATGTGGTTGGACTTATTGAATGCGGAAGAAAAACATGAATGAAAAATAGGAGTAATGGATAAAAAAAAAATATGGCTATAGTGCAATACACTGTCACATTTACTAGTAGGGATAACATAAAAACCAAATGTACATTTTAGTAATATAGTTTTTTGCTGCTATGAATGTTGAGACCTATCCAAAGTCCCTTGCAGTACTATTCTCAATATCGCAAGCCTCTCAGGGATACAGCTAATGAACTTAAATGTGCTGCTAGCAAACAACTCATCCTGCACTGCAAATATAGTCAGTATAATATGAGATGCAGTGCCCTTTATACTGTTGCCTGTACTGAAGTGTCTGTACTAATGTGTGATAACAGACCTTGGGACACAGGTAGACAGTAGTCTCTCCTTTGATAATCACATCACCACAGTAGTCAGGAAATCCTTCTACGTGGCTCACCTCATCACAAAAGGGTTCTCATCCACGACAAAAGAGGTCAATGTTCTCCTCTACTCCACACTCATTAGACCCATTATAGAGTACAATGCCCCTTTTGAAATGTACCTCACAAGGCATCTGCTACAGCTGGAAAGGCCACGGAAATACCTCACAAAGAGGATTACTGGCCTCAAACAGATGCCTTACACTGACCGTCTCAAAAAACTCCAGCTTTACTCCATAGCATCTTACCTAATCTGAGGTGATCTCTGCCTAGCATATAAAGCTATGTCAAACCCAGAGCTGTTGGACATGCTACACCTAAAGAAATCCCAGTCTCTCCAAGCTACACTATTTAGTGACCTAAACTTTGTCACCACAATAAATAGAACATGCTAGAGGGGTATATTCCTCCTGTCCCAGCGACTTCCCATACTATGGAACAAGCTACCATCTATGTCAAGGAAAGTTCCTCATTAGCAATCTTCCACAAAAATCTTGATGAATGGATGGGAAATAGGAAATACACCCCAGTGATCACTTCTGTGGCTCTGCTTGACAGGGGCACAAGAAAATAACTTTCTTGGGTGGCGTAAGCCAGGGAACCTTGTTGGCTAGGCTTACTTAGGCCCTTAGGCTGATAGCCTAGTACCTACCTTTGAAGGTAGTTATGCCAAATGTGTTTCTTTTAGCAAGACATGGGTTGTTGTGCACCTCATCAAGTACTCATGCAGAGTGGACTCATACATGTTTTATTACTGAAAATATAATCCACTCAGACTGTGTCGTAAGTGGTTGCCACAACACTGATCCACTGAAGCATCACTCAGCAGTGTTCCCAAACACCAGCAGTGAAAAATTACATCCAGATATAAACGTAATACAGAATGAATATAGAACTACCAGTTTAGTGACACATATAGAAGATAAGCGTCCCTGTTTCCTTATCATACTGCATTTATGTGCTCACTGATTAAACTTTCCATTATCTGCATTGAGTTCTATTATATGTATAGGCTCAGGGATGTGACTCCAAATAATAACAGACAAGACAACAGCTTCATTTTGACAAGAGGACCTGACCCCAGTGCAATGCACACCTTCATTCATTCTATAATATGCATCTGGAATGCACTAGAAAGGTGCAGCATGTGACAAGGCTGAAGGAATGCCAGCCAAAGCTATGCTAGGACTTAATAAGCATTAGCCCCTGACTCAGAAAGAAAGGTATTATGCGCTATGCTCATGTTAAGGGATGACACTTTAAAATCTCAGTGCATTTCATAGCATGCACTAAGACTGTACACAGGAAATATTTTGCCACACCTGTAATGTGAAGAAGTTTTGGTCTACAGCAAGAGCACTATTCCATATTAGTAAGACAATGGGTTGGAGCAAACTGCAGAAGCACCCTTGCTTGACACTAGAATCCATATTGGTTAAACAGCAGTGCTCAAATTATTACAATACAGTGACTGGGATGCATGTTGAGTATGAACTCGTGAAGTACAAATGATGCACTTGTTATACGAAACATTTAGTCTAATTGCATAAAAAACATGCACTGTTGCTATAAACTATGTGTAGATACATAAGCAGCACTTCACCATCATTTTAAATGTTGAACTGTAAGCAACCAGATTATATGCACATTGCTGGAATATTCTCTGTACTATATGTGAAAGTTTTACCCAATCTTTATTTTTGCCTATTCAGGATTATGATACTAAAGACAGAGTATTATAGATACCAAAGAACACATTCTTTAGTTACTTAGTAACCAAGACCATACAGAGTTGCTTGTTACAAATACTGCTACTTTGATTTAGTGTCCAAATAACCTCATGTGTCATGTGACTTAACTAAATGAATGGTCATAAAGTCCGTTTTCTGTTTATCTTAATGTAGACTGATGTAAAGAAGAGTGAAGCAACAAATCACTGTTATTCATGGCTAAGGAAACAAACTCCTTGAATTACAATGACTTAGAAATGGTATACAAAGAGCTCTGAGGATTATTTACAGGGGTGAGTCATGTATCATCATCATTAAATAAGCAATGGTAAAACTAGTGCTAAGGCATTCATTATAAAACAGGACTAGTGACATACACAAATGAATAAGCAAACATGCATTCTGAATAAATAAGCAGTTAAAAGAGTGCTCACCAGATAGAACCACCATGCACAGACTCTCAATCATGCAGTCATAAACAAGGTGATTAATCTTTCATCATAACTATAGCTGTGACCCTTAGAGGTGAAACAAATCCCTAAGCTGAAACATAAATACAGGTGACTTAGAAAACAATTAAACAAGGTGTTAATTAATTACTGTACTTTTCCAACAAACACAAGCAGGTTATAAACACAAGAATTTCATGAAGTCCTTTGAACAACACTTACTTGACAAGGAGCTATAAATTCTCATTTTCACATTTTTGTTGTCACTGTGTTGATCTTTTTTTACCTAGTCTGGAACATAAACATGAATGCTATGTTTTGAATGAAGTGTTAAATACAGGCAAGCTAGGAATGACACTAAAAAATCCATTCTAAAAGACAAAAAACAATAGTACTGTAATTTACATACAGTTAACCAGAACAATCCTCAGAAGTTCAGGGCAGGTCGGAATAATCTGCTTCACCTTGGAAAAACATCCACCCCCATCCCTGCCACAACTACTGATAAATTGCCTGAGGATGTCTCACACTGTTTCAACCATTTTTTTACTGAAACAAATCAAACCCTAACTAGCCAACTAACTCCAAACTCCCCCAGTCCTGATACTACCACCCCTCTAAACCAACCCTCATTTAGCTTCAAACCAGTGCCCACATCACTCATTCATTCTGTCATCAAATAATTAAAACCCACCACACTCTCCACTGACCAATTCCCTGCCGAGTACCTCCAAAAAATCAACTGATGCCATTGCCTATCCTATATCAATACTAATTAACCGTACCATAGCAGAAGCAAAAATGCCCACCATTTGGAAAACAGCCTATGTAATCCTGCTACATAAAGGAGGATCCTCCACGGATTTCTTCAACTACAGATCAATAGCTATACTTTCCCCAATTGCAAAAATAATGAAAAAATGTATACACAAACAACTCATGTACCACCTAATCCAAAATCACCTTATGGCTGACACCCAACACAGATTCCGTCCACACCACAGCATGACCTCAGCCCTCCTGGCTTTTATCAATACCATAAACAACCTTAACAATAATTGTATCTCTTCTGCCCTCTTCTTAGATCTCTCCAAGGCATTTGACATGGTAGACCACCAAAGTACAGTTTTGTACCTACCATAAATGTAGATGTTCGAGTGTACACCCTGCTGCAGTCATCACACTTGGGTTATCTTGTCATCAGGCGGTCCCGCAGTCTGCCTGAATTCCAAAGTCTTGGTCCGGCGTTGGTTGCTGTCGCTTCTTCCCTGACGTCAGTGTGCTAGGGGTATATATAATGCATCCAACGCCATTTTCTTCAGTTTTTCTTGCCCCAGATGTCAGGTGCCCCCAAAAAGGTGGTCAGTAATTAGTACCAATCTAAGAAATTTAGCACAAACACAACATCCCTCCAGCTATAAGCAAATACATCAGAAAGGTATTGTAAAGATTTAGTCAGTTAGGTCAGAGGGGATGGAGGGAGGGTAACCTGGACTTCAGCAGGGTGTACACTCGAACATCTACATTTATGGTAGGTACAAAACTGTACTATGTTCATCGTGTTACCCTGCTGCAGTCATCACACTTGGGTAGAATCCCAAAGCTAAGGATGGGAGGAGGAGTCAAAGAGGGTTAGAGGAGGCTAGAAGGCCCTGCAGAACTGCAGTAGCGAAGCCAGCTCTAATCTTAGAGTACAGTGGTAAGTGGTAGTGCTTGGTGAAGGTGTGTACTGAACTCCAAGTTGCAGCTTCCAAAATATCCTTGGTTGGCACCCCCCTGAGGAAGGCTGTACATGTAGCTACTGCCCTGGTAGAGTGGGGCCTTATGGTAGCAGGAACTGGTTTTCCATGATGGGTATAGCAAAAACGAATGCAATGTCCTATCCATTTGGAAATGGTCTGTTTTGATATAGCCTTCCCTTGCGAAGCTGCAGCATAGGATACAAAGAGCTGGTCAGATTTTCTGAAAACCTTAGTTTTATCCAAGTAGTAAAGAAGTTGTCTGTGAATGTCCAAGGAATGCAGGAGTCTTTCTCCTTTGTTCTGTGGATTTGGAAAGAAGGTGGGTAAGTGGATGGTTTGATTTAAAGCCACACTGGATACCACCTTAGGCATGAAGGAAGGATTAGTTCATAGAAAAACTCTGTCTTGATGGAAAATGAGGAAAGGTTCCACTGCCATTAGTGCCTGCAGCTCTGAGACTCTTCTGGCTGAAGTTATTGCTAGCAGCAGGGCAGTCTTCCATGATATAAACTTTAGATCAGCAGAGAAAGCTGGTTCAAAGGGAGGTAGCATAAGTTTTTCCAGAACAAAGTTAAGGTCCCAGGTTGGTGTAGGTGCTCTCCTGGGAGGCCTAATGTTTTTTGCCCCTCTGAGGAACTGCCTTAGAAGTGGATGTGAAAATAAGGGTGGATCCATGTTGTAGTGGGCTGAAATAGCTGATACATGGATTTTAATAGATGAAAAAGAAAGTCCTTTGTGCAACACCTCAGTTAAATACTGTAGAATCTGAGGCAAGAGAGGCTGAAGAGTATTTTGGCCTTTAGCTTTGTTCCAGGCGCAAAACCTTTTCCATTTGTCCGAGTAGGCCTTCCTGGTGCTGGGCCTCCTAGCTTCCAGAATAACATCCATAACTGCTTGAGGAAGAGGAGCTGGCTGGATGCTTAGGTGATTTGCCATGCAGCCAAATTTAAGGTTTTGAGCTGGCTGTGTAGAATCTGATTGTTTTGCTGTGTGAGCAAATGGGCAATTTGTGGTAAAATCCAAGGTGGGCCCTGGGCCATATTCCTTAATAGTGGGTACCAGTGCAGGCGTGGCCAGTCTGGGGCTATGAGTATCAGTCATGGTCTCTCCTTTCTGACTTTCAGAAGCACCTTTGAGAGAAGAGGCAATGGAGGGAAGGCATATACTGTCAGGTTTTTCCAACTGAATGAGAGTGCATCCACTTTCCAAGCTTGATGGTGAAGTGTCCTTGTACAAAATTTTGTTAGCTGATAGTTTTGGGGGCTGGCAAACAGGTCTATGTCTGGGAGGCCCCATTTTTGAGTTATCATTGCAAATACTTGTGGATCCAGTTTCCACTCGTGGGGATCCATGATGTTTCTGCTGAGGTCGTCTGGCAATGTGTTCTTTTTTCCTGGCAGGAATTGAGCTTGTAGCTGAACTTGGTAAGCCAGTGCTGTGTTCCACAAGGTCATTGCTTGCCTGCATAGAGGGTAGGAGTGTGTACCCCCTTGTTTGTTTATGTACCACATTACTGTGGTGTTGTCCATCCTTATTGTAAGTTGTCCTGGATGTAAGAGGTTCTTGAAGGCTGTCAGAGCATTCTGTACAGCTAGCATCTCTTTTTGATTGATGTGCAGATTCCTTTGATCTGCAGTCCATATGCCTTGAACGCACTGTCCTGCCATGTGTGCCCCCCAGGCGTAGTCCGATGCATCTGTTGTCATAGTTTGCCTGGCTGGGGGCAAGGTGAAAGGCTGACCCTTGTTGAGGTGACATGCCTGTGACCACCATAGAAACTCTTGTTGAAGGCAGGGAATGAGAGATATCATTGTGTCCAAGCTGTGGCTGTGTTGAGACCATACGCTTTTTAGGTACCACTGTAATTTCCTCATATGCAGCTTTGCAAATGGTATTAGTAGTAAATAAGATGCCATGAAGCCCAAGGCCTGCAGAATTTTTCTTACAGGGAGTTGGGTCTTTGTTGCCATTGTTTTGAAATATTGAGTCAGTTGTAGATGTTTGTCTGGCGTCAGATAAGCCTTCTGGGCCGTTGTATTCAAGCTGGCACCCAGGAATGTCATATTTTGTGAGGGTACTAGTTTTGATTTCTTTTCATTTACTGTGTACCCCAGGCAACTTAGAAGATGTTTTACAAAAGCCAGATGTTGTAAGAGGATGTCCTTGCTTTCTGCTTGGATGAGGCAGTCGTCCAGGTATGGGTATATTTGAATTCCTCTTTGTCTGCAGTATGCAATTACTGGTGCCAGGCATTTTGTGAAGACCCTGGGGGCAGTGGATAAGCCAAAGGGCAGTGCAGAGAATTGGTAATGGGTTGAACCTGCAATGAAACGGAGGTATCTTCTGCAACTTTGTCTGATAGGGACATGCAGGTATGCCTCCTTGAGGTCCAACGTTACTAGCCATGCTTTCTTGCCCAACATGGGAAGAAGCTGCTGTAGTGTTAGCATCTTGAATTTGGGTACTTGTAAGAAGGTGTTTAGAATTGAAAGGTCCAGAATTGGTCTCCAGGCATTGTCCTTTCTGGGGACTAGAAAGAGTCTTGAGTAAAATCCTAGGCCTTGCTCCCGTGTAGGTACCAGGTGAATGGCTCTCATGTCCATGAGAGCTGTAATTTGTTTTTGTGCCTCTGCCCATTGATTTTGTGGCAGGTTTGGCATTCCTCTTTTCATTGGCAAGGTGTGGAAATGGAATCTGTATCCTCATGAAATTATGTCTAGGACCCATTTGTCCTTTGCGACGATGTGCCAGTTGTCTGAAAAAAGTGCTAATTTTCCTCACAAGGGAGCTGCCAAGAGAGTCTTGCTTGGCCATATGAGGTTTAAGTCATTGAGTTTGCCTTCTAGTAGTTTGGGGCCTGTCTTCTCCTCCCTTCTGTGTTGCAGTGTCCCATTGTCGAGGTTTGTAGTGGGCTTGTGGTTGTCCTCTGCCTCTTGGGCATCTGTATTTACCCCTCTGTGGTCTGTCAGTAGCTGGAAAGGACCAATTTTTTACTGGCCAATTTCTGCTGAAGCGAGGGGGCTGTACCTGTAGAAAATCTTTGACCGTCTGCATAGATTTTGCCTTATCCTCCATTTTCTTTAAGACTTCTTCTGTTTTAACTCCAAATAGGACATCCTGCTGTAAGGGAGCATCTAGAAGCTTTGCTTTAACATGATCAGGCAGAATTTGTTCCTTTAACCAAGCATGCCTACGTATAACAGACCCAGTAACAGCTGCTCTGCAGGAAGCCTCCAAAGAATCAAATCCACATTGTAAAATATGTTTGCCCACCTGTACAGCTGCATGCAACAGATCCTGCATTTCTTTCAATTCAGGCTGTTGAGAGAGTGTGCTCATTTTTTGTCTTAATTGAGACATCAGAAATTGCTGGTATTTTAGCATGTGAAATTGGCAATTTAGTGCTCTCATAGCTAGAGTGACTGAGGTGTAAACCTTTTTCCCCCACCTGTCTAGTGCTCTGGAGTCCCTTTCAGAGGGAACAGGATTTTTCGCCATAGAAGCCTTAGCCCCTTTGGGACCCTGGGAGATAGTCTCTGGATCAGCAACAGGGCTTTTATAAAGGAATTTGTGGGAGTCAGGCACTCTATAATATCTGTCTGGTTTGGCTGGAGCAGGAGGCAAAGAATCTGGATTCAAACTAGATTCTAAGTAAACATCATCCACAATGTCTAAAACTGGGGGGATAGCAAGAGGTCTGTGCTGGGGGAGTAAAAGAAACTCTCTGAGCCTTTTCTTTGAGTCAGAGTAGTCCTGACCTTTCCAGTGAAAATGTTCCCTCATAGTGTGTAAAGTTTCCCCAAAGGAGTAGTCTTCAGGGGTAGAAGCTGAGGGAATGGAATCCTCAGCATCAGAATCTTCATAAGGGGAAAAAGAATAATCTTGGTCCTCAGAGGAGCCTGAGGAAATAGACACTTGATCAGAGGAGGCATAATCTTCCTCTTGTCTAGGCCTTTTGTTGGGGGGGAGGTTGGGAACCCCTGATTAAAGAGATCAAATCTTCAGCCATTTTAAGCATCTGTTTTGAGGGCATGGGGCCTTGAACTGGAGACTGAAGTGCAGTCTTTTTTGGTTTAATAGGAGTCTTAAGCTTAGGATACATTTTTATGGTGAGCGTCGTCGGTCTGAAGACACCTTCAGAAACCGAAGATGTTTCTGCAGCACCGACATCTCTCTATGCAGTGTCGTCGGTAGGGACTAAAGAAAATGGCTGCGTCGGCTTAGCACTCTCTGCCAAAGGCTCCGAAGCGGTCTCGGGTTCCAAATCTGTGGTAGCCAGGGGCTGCGTAGGAGCCTCACTGAAAACCGGTGAACCGGAGAGTGGCCCAGCCGAGGCCTCGGAGTCTGGCTTGGGTCTAGGCTGCCTGTCCTTATCCTTACGTGTTTTTGTGCACGCCAGTTGTTGGTTGCTCCAACGGCATTGTGTAGTTAAATTTTCTACCGAAGTAGTGTCGTGTGAAAGCAAAGCGTCATTTTATAGTACGCTTATTGAACCTAGCACAAAAGCGACAACCAGTGACATCGTGGTCTGGGCCTAGGCGAGGTATACAGTAAGAATGAAAATCCTTATGAGGTATTTGCTTCCCACAAGAAATACAATTGTTAACTTTTTCTGACATCGGTCTGAGGCAAGAAAAGTTTCCCCAATGGGGTACTTAGCTTTATTGAAAACTTCGGATCTGAAATTCGACTTCGAAAATCTCAGGAGTCGGCCGACTGGCACTTGTGAACTGCTTCTGCTTCGGGCACCGCACGGCAAGAAAGAAGAAAATGGCGTCGGATGCATTATATATACCCCTGGCGCACTGACGTCAGGGAAGAAGTGACAGCAACCGACGCCGGACCAAGACTTTGGAATTCAGGACGACTGTGGGACCGCCTGACGACAAGATAACCCAAGTGTGATGACTGCAGCAGGGTAACACGATGAACATCTTTTGTTACACACTCTGCAAACCTTCTATCTGGATTCCAAAGCCCTTCTATGGTTTAACTCCTACCTCAATGGAGAGCAGCAGGCTGTTTGCTGGCAGAACAAGCTCTCTAACTTCCTACCAAACACCCTTGGAGTACCACAAGGCTAAATATTAGGGCCCCTACTGTTTTCTATCTTTATTAATGATCTATATAGTGTCATCCAAAGATCAGCTGTATCCAATACGCTGATGACTCCACCCTGATTTGCTCAGCTACATCTCTTTCTGAATTGAGGTATGCTACCCAGTCCACCTTTAATACCATAGAGAACTGGCTCTCTGAATGCCACCTGCTATTGAACCCTAAAAAAACTAAAATGTTGTTTTTCTCACCTACACTAAGGTCAGCTGCTTTTACCTTTAACATAATGGTGAAAGGCGGCACTGTTATCTCCCCCGACCCCTCTACAAAACTACTAGGTGTCATTATTGATAATAACCTAAAATTTGATTCGCATGTCAATCAATTAATCAAGAACATCAATAAAAAAATTGGATCTCTGTATAGAATAAAAGCCTTTCTAACCCCCCCTGCCAGGATTGCCACAGCCAGCACCCACCTAATCTCAACACTTCTATATGCTTCCCCCTTCTACTCTAATCTAAACAAGGTCGGTACTAAATAAACTGTCAGCCTGTTACAATCACATTGCCAGGTTTGCCACCGGCCTGCCATTTAGGACACACCACTGTATTAACCTCAAACAACTTGGGTGGCTAGAACTTCCCAGTCTAATCCAATACAACCTCCTGATTATAGCTAATAAAATTCACTACAACCCAGATGATACACCATCCCTTAGGAATGTTATCACCCCCATAACAATCAGAGACTGCTTAGATGCTCAAACAAATTGCTAATTCAGACAATCAAAATTAACAATACAGCTGGGGAAGCCCACTTTGCAAACTCAGCAGATAGAGTCTGGAATCTCCTTCCAGCTAACATTACTTTGCTCTCCTGCCTAGGCCAATTTAAAACCAAACTCAAACAACATCTGGCACTAAACTGGCTTTGCCACTGTAACAAACCTGGATAATCCTCATCTTGAATGTAAATATTTTATTTTATTTATTTATTTATTTATTGACATTTGTTAACCGGGTTTGTCCAACTGGGCTTGTGGCCCATTTTCAGTGGAGACCCAAGGAAAAAAGCTCCAGTAATACATTTTAAAACAAGTACAATTTTAAACAATATTGGTGTTAATAATATATTAATTTTTCCTAATGTAAATTTTTTCCCGTCTTAAACCAGGGATAACTATAGCTGTGAACTTGTCTGTATCATGTTTACACCATGTATCCTCTGTAAATCGCTTACCTGTAACTATGTCTTCTTTGTTTTATATTTTTGACTCTGTCTGTCTTGGGGCTTTTCTCCCCGGGCCTCTGACGAAAATGGACATGAATCCAGTCAAATTATCCTGGTCAACAAATGTAAAATAAAAATAAATAAATAAATAAAGTACTTGTTTTCATAAAGTAGGGAGGACCGCAATTAACAGTGAATGTAGCAAATGTTTTAGGGTGCTACTGATAGTCACTGTGATTAGGAATAGAAGCAATCTCTGCAGGTCGTGGCTGAGGGCAGTTTCAGCGCGATTCACAGAGTTTAGCTGTGTCTACACATGGTAGCATTGAATGAACGTATGCAAATGAAGACAATCAGATTCAAATGAGAAATGGCTTGGAACTTTTTATAACAATGATCTCTCTTCCTGTCTGTGATTCATAGTCATTTCCTGAAATGCTTTGGTTCCATGTACAGAGATGTTATAAAAGGTGAAGTAATACCTTTTATATGTACTTTGCATTTGGAAAAAATGTTTTTTCTGCTGCTGGTTTAGTTATTTTTCACTGTAACCTGCTGCTCTTGCCTAAGTCAAGTCTGCAAGTACTCAGTGGTGCTCACCTGTCAAGAATGCAGAGATATAGACAAAGGATAGCTCATCACAGCTTTAATAACCAATACGTTCTTGCGAGATTCAGAGTTGGCAGGGATATTGTAAGGGTTTTAGTGAATTTACATGGCCCATGCATGGGAACTGATGGAAACCATGGTCATCCTATACCTGTGGATACAAGGTATGTATCGACCTCATTATATCTGTCACAGGGACCTTCCAGAGATAGACTGGTGACATGTTGGGTATATCTGAAGCTTGTCATTAGATTGGTGACATGGGTATATCTGAAGCTTGTCATTAGACTGGTGACATGTTGGGTATATCTGAAGCTTGTCATTAGACTGGTGACATGCTGGGTATACCTGAAGCTTGTCATTAGACTGGTGACATGGGTATATCTGAAGCTTGTCATTAGACTGGTGACATGTTGGGTATATCTGAATCTTGTTATTAGACTGGTGACATGTTGGATGTATCTGATGCTTGTCATTAGACTGGTGACATGTTGGGTATATCTGAAGCTTGTCATTAGACTGGGGACATGTTGGGTATATCTGAAGCTTGTCATTAGACTGGTTACATGTTGGGTATATCTGAAGCTTATCATTAGACTGGTGACATGGGTATATCTGAAGCTTTTCATTAGACTGGTGACATGTTGGGTATACCTGAAGCTTGTCAATAGACTGGTAACATGTTGGGTATATCTGAACCTTGTCAGTAGACTGGTGACATGCTGGGTATATCTGAATCTTGTTATTAGACTGGTGACATACTGGGTATATCTGAAGCTTGTCATTAGACTGGTGACATGTTGGCTTGTCATTAGACTGGTGACATGTTGGTTATATCTGACGTTTGTCATTTGAGGATACTTCATTACTCAACATACTCTTGG
The DNA here is from genome assembly GCF_019279795.1 of Protopterus annectens. Taxonomy (NCBI): domain Eukaryota; kingdom Metazoa; phylum Chordata; order Ceratodontiformes; family Protopteridae; genus Protopterus; species Protopterus annectens. The sequence continues at coordinate 1,496,029,163 of NC_056737.1, read as the reverse complement.
CATGTGTTGATCAGTACAGTTATCTGCTACTGTCACAGCAGACCGAGTTATCTAAGGGAAGGCACATTTCCCTCAGATACTTGGTGAAACAGATGTAGCCACTGTTGTTATTAAGGCTCTATAAGGACCATAAGGTGAGCAATATCAAATCAGGAAGAGCTACCGTTCTATCCATTACCAGATAATATCTGACACATTTGTGTGGATAACCAAAGTGTTAGATCAGCATCCTGACAGTGCCAATATTGGTCATATCTGACGCAGAGGCTCACTCTACCTCCTCTCTTTGCAAGGAAGGATGATACAGGGTCAGCTTGTCGACTATAATTGTGTAATTAGTTTTACTTCAGAACATGTATTATTTAGTGGAAGGTACCCCCAACTGTTTTGTCTCTCCCACTCCTTTTTTTTTTTTTTTGTCTTTTCCCGGTGGTGAATGTTACACAGTTGAGCCTGTCCATAATCTTACAGGAATTGAGAAAGAAAGCTGCAACAACACCACTTTCTAGGCAAAAATTCTCCTGAAAGGAGTGTTTGGCCTGCTGGAAGCCTGTTTCTGTAGCCTTGATGAGTCTGGGGCTGCCCTTCAGTACAGCTCTGCTACTCCATTCAGGAGTTTTACTGTGTGTTGCTGTCTGCACAAAATGATCATGCACATGTCTAGTGGTGAAATGTACCATGATGATATTATAGTTCCTGCAACAGATTCTTCCAGAAGTAACAAAAGTGTAGCCAGCTGGCAGCATTACCTTTAGTATAAAAAAAGCACATAAAATATATCTGATGCATGTAATTCTATGTATGGGCTATGCTACCTGGTGTAAGAACCACTGTCACTGTACATGACAGTGTCTCTTACAGTTAAAGAACTTTGTTTGTTTGTTTCTTTCTTTCTTTATTTTTAGGTGTATTCATATACTTTGTAAATGTATTTTGTTTAGCAGGGGCATATATTCAGACTCAAGCCTGACTACTAACTGAGATTTGTGCTGTGAATGGCATTAGCAGGATAGTAAATGTGAATATGTTATTTTGTACTGTACTGTTGCATGCTGTTCTTTTATGGAGTGTGGTGAAATATTCTGATGATGTTTATATCTGAAAGTTAATTACCTGATATTTGTTGTTGGGAGATCTAACTTAGTAATTGGTAAAAATGCATTTATTTGATTAAGTATTGGTGCTGGGTTCCACTGTGAAGTTTATATGAGATGCTCTCTTCTACCATTAAAGAAAATTGTAGAACATTTCTGATGGTATGTTCTAGTGTTTTTTTTTTTTTTGTTAATAAGAAATATATCTTATCTGTTAAATCACTACTCATCAGATTGACTCATTCTGTCACAGGCACCAACTCATGTGTCATCAGAAGTAGTAGTAATCATCACTTGTACAGATTTCAGGGGGCTTGACACCCAATTTCTTGCCAAAATACGGTAATGGTAACATAAAAAAATAATTCTGACACCTACGGTCAGAGCAAAAATATAATGGCAATAACATAATGAATGAATACAACATTTCCACTAATTTCATTGTAATATCGTAACATATTCTAAGTGTAGTGTTATCCATTTTACCAGTTCAATCAGTCATAATTAATAATTGTACAAAAGCTGTACAGTATCAGTTATAAATCAGTTCACAAGTACAAGCATGTGTCACTTCCAGTATCTTGTATTTCTGATAAAATGAAGAGCAAAAATCGACTATGTTCAGTGTTCTCTCCCTTTAACTTTCTTTCACATATTAACACACCTATGTACGTTCAAGTAATAAATGATACTTCACATTTTACCAGACTGTCATTAAGATATAGCAATTGCATATGAACTTCACCTAATCATATTAATTAATTTGCACATTAACATTTTTCATTGAATTGGTTTGGCCTAATTTTCCATTACTTTTCAATAAGTTTTTGCTACCTTGCTTTAACTGTTTTGGACTTTCTCAATTCAAACACTGCCAAGCTAGGTGTAATACATTTAAACATGATGGCTATATAGGTTCATGGGTTCATAGATAGGTACTAGGCCATTGGCCCTAGGGCCTATACAAGCCTAGCCAAAAAGGTACCCTGGCTTTCGCCACCCAAGAAAATTATTTTCCTGTGCCCCTGTCAAGCAGAACCACAGAAGTGATCCCCGGGGTGAATTTCCTATTACCCATCCAATCATCAAGATTTTTCTTGAAGAGTGCTCATGAGGAGCTCTGTTTGACATAGATAGATAAGTGGTCTGTTCCAGAGTATGGGAAGTCTCTGGGACAGGAATCTATCCCTCCAGCATGTTCTGTTTATTGTGGTGACAAGATTTGGGTCCCTAGAGCATGTAGCTCAGAGGGATTGGGATTTCTTTAAGTGGAGCATGTCCAACAGCTCTGGGTTTGACATAGCTTTGTATGTTAGGCAGAGATCACCTCTGAGTAGGCGATATGCGATGGAGTAAAGCTGGAGTTTTTTTTAGATGGTCTACGTAAGGCATCTGTTTGAGGCCTGTAATCCTCTTTGTGAGGTATTTTTGCGGCCTTTCCAGTTGTTGTAGATGTCTTGTGAGATACATTCCAAAAGGGTGGTTTTACTCTATAATGGGTCTAATGAGTGATGAGTAGAGGGGAACAATTACTTATTTTTTTCTGGATGAGAAACCTTTTGGGATGAGGTGTGCCACGTGGAAGGATTTCTTGACCACTGTGGTGATGTGATTATCAAAGTAGAATACTGATAATAATTCTGGCCCATATCTGAAGTCGTTATGCAAATGAAGCCTAGCAGAGCTGATTTCTGAGAATCATAGTGCTATGTGTTCGTGTATCTGCTCTCATAGGCCTGACACAAGTTTGTCTTTTCATGCATGATTTGCACTGAGGGGACCTGAGTGGAAGAATACACCCCAACAAAGCATGTCTCCATCACATAGAAGTGTGCTATGCTACTGGGAGATATATCTGCAGTAAGTTAACATTTATGTAGTATTGTACTGAACCCTAATCCACACTCATCCATCAAAGCATACCACATCTTATCACTTACTAACATTCACTTAAATTGACTGAGGCCAGAAATAAAATGTAAGCAGTTTATTAATGTAATGAATTTACAAAGCAGCAAGTTTGAAATCACTATTACTGCAATACTTTTAAGGTCAAGCATTCATACATAGATATTCATGCACTCTAGACAGGAGATCCCTATGCATAAATATATAAGCTCTAAAAAAATCAAGAAGTCTGTGTGGCTGCTTCAGTTTAGTTAGTAAATTAACCTTTATACTTCTATCAGTTTAATAAGTAATGCCCCTATATTAATCCATGGGTTGGGCATGCTGATGTCACATCCTCCATCTTGCACTTACATACTTTATTTTTAAATTGGCACTTTGTAGGTCAGCAGCACATGTAAGACCCAGGGATATGCTCCAAGCTGATCTGAGAAGGAGAACAAAAATCCTTCTCTACCTCCTACAAGAATCATACAAACAGAAGCTAAAACAAGCAGCAACCAGCACTGAATGGAAAAAACACGACTGATTACTGAAAACTCAAAATACTGAATTTCATTTGACTGAGACCATAGTATCTAATTTTTGAAATACTGAAAATTCATTTGACTGAGTCTTATTATACTGAAAGCTTACAATGCTGAATTTTAAAATAATGAATTTTAAACCACAGACATACAGACTTACAACACCCATGACTAATGCTTTCTAAAATTTAAAAACTACTTACTAACCCTCTTAGCAGAAACTGGATGATATAAAGCAAAACTATGTGGGGGGCTATGCCCCACCCAAATATATATATATATATATATATATATATATATATATATATATATATATATGTATATATATCTACTTTAGTAGATCAAACATATTACAAGTTTGAACCACATATGGCCGAGACCATATGTTCGAACTTGTAATAGTTCAAACACTGAAGTAAAAAAAGAAAAAAAAACAACAAAAAACTAAATTAAACATCTGTAGCCCCCCTGCACCCCCAACATGGGGGGCTTCGCCTCCCACACACCCCTTACTTAAATATACCAACTCCAAGATTGCACTACATTGTGGAAAAGGGAAGTCTTCCCGTTCCGCACTGAACAGAGATCTCCATTCAAGTCTGATCGAACATTTACAAGTTCGAACATATGGTCTCGGCCATATGAGGTTCGAACTTGTTATATGTTTGATTTACTGAAGGTAGATATTTAACTCCAAAACATGCTATAGTAAAGAAAAGTGCAAATACCTTTTACTTACCTTACAATGTACACACTGCCACTACTGCCGGGATTGCACTAAATGTCTGCCATATTACTTCTCTACATCTTTTCTCAACTTCACTCTCATACACAAAAAAGAAAAAAAAAAACATTTTTGAAAAATTGGGACTCTATCAGCGACAGAGAAATATAGTACCATTCCTGTCTCATCTCCTACAGCACATCTCCTAAATGTCATCTTTCTGTGTACCGCTTGTGCTCTGATTCCCATGTTCCAACTACCATATGTTCCCCTTTCACGGCTTATAAAGAACCAATCAGGATATCAGCACAAGGACAACACCAGAGTCACTACATAAATCCTTTATCTTTTTAAAAAATGGTTTTCAGATAACTGTACTGTGCACTAATTTGTCTTACCTGCCCATCATTAGTTTATGTGAGTTTCATCAGATCCACACTCATCCACAAACTTCATAAATAGCCAAAATTAGTCAAGACTTTACATTTATAGCATGAGTTCTCATGTAATTAAACCATTTTTACCAATTTTAAGAACTTATAATTAGTGGACATTCCTTCCTGCAGGCTTTTACTATGCTGTAATCACCTTAATTGGATGGCACACAGCTTGTTTGCATATACATGCTCTGCACTGACACATGTTGCACAACCATGGAACTTGGACTATGACTTCAACCCCTACTTTTTTAATTTCTCCAAATCTTTTGGGTTTCTAATACCATGACTGGAATGGACCCCATTCCTAAGTCAAAGTATGACTAAAGTTCATAAAATTAGTATTGTTTCAATCATTGATATTAGCCAGAAGGGCTCTTTGTAGCACCTGTAATGTGCCCAGTAATGACTCCTTCTGCAATTCATATGGAGTTAACTGTATTGGTAACATATCTAAATACGACTGTAACTTCTTTTTTAATAAGACCCATTGCTCCTACTACTACTGGAACAGTCTGGGTATCCTCCTTCCAAATTGCCCTCATTTCTACCTGCAAATCCTGGTATTATATGACCTTTTATCTCTCTGTGCATTCACTGGGCATAGCAATTTCATTGATTAATGCTACTTTTCTCTTCTTTATCTGGTTTCCTCACATCTATTTTTTGAACTGTTGATAATAGGTGGTCCCATGTAATAGAAACTTCGCAATTTTCTATAATGCTTTATGTCTCATGTTTCCAATGTTTTTTCAGCTACTTCAGTATTATGTTTGCACAATCTGCAATGCAACCGTCTTGTCACATTATTATGCCTTTCCGTATACAGTCCTTTTGCCATTAGTATATCACAACCAGTGGCAAAATGTATGACTGTTTCCAACTCTGTTTACAAAACCAACATTTGTCTGTTTATCCCACATGTCCAATGGACTTTGTAAACCAGTGCGTACATAGTTCACTCTCTTGGGCAGCCAATATTAACCTTTCATCTTCTGGTTTAAATTCACCTCTCCTTAACCGTTCCTGCATTTGATTCAGATCAACATGAGGTTGTTCCAAGAATTTTCTATACTTGCAACTATATTTACACACTTTCCACATTTCCTGCCTTCTTATTTGATCTTTCACCATATATTCTTTCTTTTGTTTTTTTTGGCACATTCAGTTCCTGCCTGATTTTATGTACTTCTGGTTTAATTTCCATTCTTGCTTGACAGCGATATGTTTCTGCTAAACTAAGCAGGGAAGTCATCTTAGACTTATTATCCTCATGTTTCAAAATATTCACTATTTTTAGGTCTTGTGAGGTCAGCAGATATGTATATAGTTCCACGAGTACAGATCTATACATGTAATCCATTTCAAGTAGGCCCATACCTACTTTGGAATGGTGTGCACTGATTTGCATAAGTCATCTGATGGGCATGAAGCATCCTTCTTGTTTTCCTGTCCAACCTAGCCAAATCCTCTTGGGACCAGTCAAATCACTCCAGAACTGTAAGTTATGACAGGAAGAGCAAATTGATTTACAGTTTGGCCTTTGTTCCTAGATGTCAACACTGTTTTCAGTATTAATTTAAGCCTTCCAAGTTTTATCCCCATTTGTTTGTGTTTTATTGTTGATCCTTCATAAATTCCCAAATATTTATACAGTCCCTCTTGCTCAAGTTCTTTTATATCACATTCCTTTTCCAAACTGATGTTTTCTTGGTGCTGCAAATTTCCTGCTTTAAGGGTTGTTTTTGCACAATTATCAAGACCAAATGTCACTCTTATATCATCTGAAAAAGTTTTGACCACTTGCAGTTGTACTTTCAGTTCCTCATCTGATGAACTATTCAGTTTTAAATCATTTACAAAAATAAGAGAACTCTTTACACTTTGTTATTCTCTAGGAGCGAAATTGTAGCTATGACCTAATTTGTTATGTAGACAGTTTAATGGGTCAAGGGCAAGACGAAAGAGCATCAGTAACACAGAGTCACCCTGGAATATCCCCCTTTGATTTTCTCTGGAATAATAATTTGTCCTTTATCATGGCTTAACTGGGAAGTGGATTGCCACTATTTCATGATCACTATTGCAATCGATCAGAGTAGTGTGCATCATATACATTTTAAGCATTCTTTTATCCATAAATGTGAGATACTGACAAATGCATTTTGTAGTCTATTCGCACCATACTTAGAGTCCACCCTTTTTTACAGTTCACCATTATAACTTTATTTAACAACAAATGATCATCTATTTTATATGATATTCTTTTATTACATTTTTGTTCTATTGCAATAATAGAGTTTTCTTCTAAACTCTGGCAGCATCAGTTCACAGGTTCATAGGTTGGTACTAGGCTATCAGCCCTTGGGTCTGTACAAGCCTAGCCATAACAATTCCCTGGCTATTTCTTCACACAATATTTATTTCCCTGAACCCCGGTCTAGCAGGGTGACTGACGTGATCCCCTGGGAACATTTCCTATCTCCCATCCAGTCGTCAAGGTTCCTTTTGAAGAGGGCCAAGGAGGCACTCTGCTTGACATGTATGGGCAGTCTATTCCAGAGTATGGGGAGTCTCTGGGTCAGGAACCTATCCCTCCAGCATGTTTTGTTCATTGTGATAACAAGGTTTAGGTCCCTGGAGCGTGTGGCTCTGATGGATTGGGATTTCTTTAAGTGAAGCATGTTCAACAGCTCTGGGTTTGACATGGCCTTGTATGTTAAGCAGAGAACGCCTCTGAGTAGACGATATGCGACAGAATATAGCTAGAGTTTTTTTATAGTCGGTCAGCATAGGGTATCTGCTTTAGGCCTATGTTTCTTTTAGTGAGGTGTTTCTGCGGCCTTTCCAGTTTTTGCAGATTTCTTGTGAGGTACATACCAAATGGGGCGTTGTACTCTATGATGGGTCTAATGAGGGATAAGTAAAGTGGGACAATGACCTCCTTTTTTTGTGGATGAAAATCCCTTAGTGATGAGGTGTGCCACACAGAAGGATTTCCTGACTGCTGTGGCAATGTGGTTATCGAAGGTGAGACCATTGTCCACCTGTGTTCCTAAGTCTCTTATCACACTTTCGGTGTTTAATATACTGCCACTTATGTGGTATCTCATGAGTACATGTTTTTTTTCCCAAAGGGCATAACTATACACTTCTTGGCATTGAGCTTGAGCCCATGGCTCTGGCACCAAGCATCTGTTTCTCTAAGGCCCTTTTGTAGAATATCCACTTCATTTGGGATTCAGTAATGGCTCCCAGTTTGCAGTCATCTGCAAACTTTGCTAGCCAGAGTCCTTTAGTGTTGACCTGTACTTCAGAGAAGTAGATGCCAAAGAAGAGCGGTCCCAGGACTGAACCCTGAGGTACTCCACTTGTCACTTGTCTGGAGCTGGATTTGGAGTCGGCTAGTTTTACAGTGTGGGTTCTGTCAGTAAGCCAGTTGGCAACTCATCAAGTGATATAGGGATTTATGCCCAGCTTAGTAAGTTTATCTATGATTCCAGAGTGGGGGATGGTGTTGAAGGCCTTGTTGAGGTCCAGATAGGCTGTGTGGGGACCACCTTACCCTCGTCCACGGCTCTGGAGACTGATTCAAAGAAGTCAATCAGGTTCAGGAGACACGATCAGCCCTTCATGAACCCAAACTGGGTGGGGTCCAGTGTTTGAAGGTTGCCCAATATCTTTGTTTATAAGTTCCATGGTAATACGTTCCAGTGTACAGTTTATATATCGTTGGAAGGCAAGTTATTGGTCTATAGCTTTTTAGGATAAATTGCAGGTTCACGCTTAAATAGCAGTATTTGTTTTCCTGTTGTTAACCAGGCTGGTGTCTGTTTGGGGTGCACATATAAATAGCTCTTACTCATGGCTAAATCTTCATGTAAAGATGTTAATACTTTCAGCCAGAAATTAGGTACTGTAACTCGGCCTGGGATTTTCAAGTTAGGAGATTTTCTTAACTTTGTTTCAATCTCTCTGGCTGTTACTTCATCCCATTTCATATCCTGTACATTTGAACGTTTTATTCCTTCCTTTACTTCGGTCAGTTTAGAATCTGTGTTACGTTCCACAGGATATTCATAGATACCTCTCCAAAATGTATCTATTTCTTCTTTTTTTTTTGGTGGTGTTTCAATTCCTTTTGCCTTGTTTCACAATTTTCTATAATTTTTTCTTGGGTCATCAATAAATTGCTTATGTTGTACTTTTCCTTTACATTTATCTGCATATCTTCTAAGTTTTCCTGCCTGTGCTGAGATTCTTAATATATTATTTGTGATAGTGCATGCTAGATCCTGATCTGTTCTGATATTGTGCATTGCTTTTTTCACATCTGTCTTTTTAAGTATTTTTGTTGATCTGTTCCCTCTTTTATACTCTTCTAACAGAGACACTTCTTGTCTTAATTGCTTTATAGATTTCTCTATTCTAAACTTCCATGATGGCATTTGATTTCTCCCCTTCTCTCACCTTACTACCCTGTGTTTTTGTGTTAAGACTTCATCTGTTATTAATTTCGCTGGACAGTAATATATCCTATTTACGTCTGTTATATCCCATGAATATGAGTGGACAGTCCTAATACTTTGGTCATGTGTTTTAGCAAACTTCTAACTTTTGCGGTTTTATTGCCTTTCTGTAGTCTATTTCTTTCATTGCTGTTAATATGTCTGTCCATCTCTATTACATCAAGCAACCCTTCCCTTAGATCATTTTCTTCTAAACTGAGGTCATCTTCTTTTTGTCCTCTATTCCCTGTGGGCATTGTATAGAAAGCTCTGGAGCATCTACCTCTGACAAAGTCTCTTCAGTTTCATCCTGTGTCATCTGTTGCTCTTTCATATGGGAACTCACTAGCCTATCACTCCACAACATTGACTGTGTCTGAGTTGCCAAAGTTTCCTGTTCCTTCCCTTGCAGTACAACTCCAATTGAATGTTTCTACTGCTTTCCTATTATAGGTTCCAAAATATCTTCATGTGGTAACTGATGAGATGTTGTCCCCTCCACTGGTTTCTCCATACTCTGGGGATCCATTGCTCTGTCTTGCTGTGGTGTTATCAGAGTTAGATTTTCTACACTAAATCCTTTACCTCACAGGTAATCATAACCTCAGTTTCTGTTTCTTTAATTTCTCCATTACTGATCTTTGTTTCTACTTTTCCTCTTTTTCTTATTTTTTTATATTGTAAAATGTTCCATGTCTGGACACCTTTGCCTGTATTTCTCTTCAAACATCTTTGGTGCTGCTCTTTTTGTACTGATTCATTTGGCTTTCACCTCTATATAAATATTGCACCATATTAAATCTCTTTTCCTTTCCCATGTCCATATTTCTTCTTCAGATTTCTCCTTCTCCTCCTGTTTCTCCTTACTTTGGGGACTCTTTGTTCCATCATGCTGTGAGTTAACTTGTGTTAGAATTTCCTCATTAAATCCTTCACTTTGCAGGTGTTCCATAACTTCAACTTCTATTGTTTTAACTTCTACTTTACTAAACTTCTGTTCTACATTTGCTGTTTGTGATCTTATTTTTTTTTTATTGTGAAATTTTCTATTGTGATCTTGTTTGTGATCTTATTTTTTTTTTTATTGTGAAATTTTCCATTTCTGGATGCCTTTGTCTGTATTTCTCTTCAAATATCTTTGGGTCTTCCTTTTTTGAGTTGATTAATTGAGCTTTCTCATTTGCATAAATATTGCACCCTATCAGATCTCTCATTGTTTCCCATACCCATATTTCTTTTTTAAAGTCTCTAGATTTTGTTCATTATATTTTCACATATCCTCAGTCACTTCTTTTCCCAATCAGTCCAAGGTTTCTTGGTCTATATAACGTTTTTCATAAATCTGTTCCATAAATGAACACATTTTTTTTATTTGAAGCTTCTGACAGTTTTTCTTGTGGAATTATTTTTTTTTTCTTTAATTTATCTCTTAATTTTAGTGCATATATTCTGTCTAGAAAGTCAGGGCTTCTTGTATAATAGAAATAATGCATAATGTCTTTCTTATCCTCAATAGTCCACTCTATTGTCTTTATGGTTCTGTTTTGGCCTATCATTTTGGTGATTTTTCTGGACTGCTACTTCCCCCTACAACAGGGGGACATCCTCCCCTCAGCCTGGCCAAGCACCATTGTAGGAATATTTCCATGTCTTGAGGATTTTGCACTGTCATTTTTTTTACAGTCTTTGCACCAGTGTGGCTATCAGGATTGAGCACTTTTTTTTATCGTGGCTCTTGTGCACATAGCTATATTTTTTATTTTTTAATCTAGTTCTGTCCATGATATAAGCTATACAAAACACATTCTATATATCAGTGTTGACTTGGTGAGATTTTGTGAAAAATAGGGTCTACCTCATGAAGGCACTCACCAAGACTTGAGGATGAATTCAGTTCCAACAATACTGCTCTCCTTTGCTTGCTGATTTATCATCTCTCCATTTGGACCACATTTATCTTCTCTGCATTCACACTCCTTTTGTATACATAATGAACATTCTAGGAAAACCTTTGCATTGGATGACATGGTCAAATAATTGGAAAACCTATTAGAAATAGTTTTGTTGACAATTTTAATAATTAATCAGGTTTTCTCATGATGTGTTTCTTTTTCAGGATAGTACATTTATCACAAATATATATCTGGTAGCCCATACAATGAACAGAAACATTTGAAAGGGAACATGTTCTTACCTGGCGTTAAAAGGATGACTGACATTGTGATAAGCGAACATACAGCTATAATGACCAGTAATGCAATGGCTATTCCTTTCCAGTTTCTTTGCTGAGGACTGCTTCCTCCAACATCCTATAACAAGAAATATAATTTTGTCATTTGCAATGGGGGAAAGGGATTGTGAATAATAAGGGGTTTAATAATATCTATGTCTGTTTTGTTTCACTTAAGCACTCTGTCAAAAAAAAAACACTGTATTGATTCTAGAGTATGTGTATGAATGTATACATAAAGCTCAAACCTGGCTTTTGGTAGAGTTAGCAGAAATTATGTAATTCAAGCATTCAGTCTGGTAGTTAGTAAATAATCACTAGTCATGCAATGACACCAAAAACAGATGAGCCAGCATGTGTATGCAAAAATGTGTTTCTGTCTCTGACATAAAAATGAATGTTGCATTCATAAAGGTTGTAGATCATGCATGTACTGAATTCTAAATATAGTCTTTTTTAGTTTTTAGCAGGTCTTGTATATCAGAATGAAATAATGAAACCAGAAAAATATTATTCATATTATTCTTATTTGAAACACATTTTTTCACATCTTTTCAGATTTAGAATATGCATTTAATATTTCTATCAGAAGCACCATGCAACTGTTTAAATTTGTGCTATGTTGACTTAATATGTATTATTTATTTATTCCAGTTTTAAAATACCAGTTAATTCAGTTTGTATACATTATAAAACATACTCAACATTACATTCACAAAATGCAAAAATGTCATGATAATTAATGCATATGTGTGTGTGTGTGTGTGTTTGTGTGTGTGTGTGTGTCTGTCTGTCTGTCTGCATATTTATACATTGATAAGTGATGTTTATTTTCCTTTTCTGGAAACATACACATTTCTGTGTTCTTGTTCAGTTAACTGCATAATCTCTTCTCATTGACTGCTAAAATCATTTAGTAAATAACTAGTCATATTCAGTGAAGCATACAATAAGTGTAAATGATATGTATTCAGTAAAATTCTTATCACATTTTTTGTGCTTTATAGTCACTCAGAAAGATTACACTAAGTGGACATGTAGTTTACACTTTGTGGTAACCCTTATGAATCCCTGTCAGTATTTAAAGCTGCAAGACTCTCCGTAGGAAAACTAAAATTAGGTGGAGGAAGGTGTGAGTTATGTCTGTATTGTCTGTTCACTCAAAACAGTGTACACTTAGTGTAGGCTTTATTGAATCAGGCATAACAGTTTTCACATTTTCTTGTAAAAGCCATTGTTTCAAGATTTACTTTTTCTTCTTCTTTCGGCTTTTTTCCCCAGTTAGGGGTCGCCACAGCGGATCATCTGTCTGCTCATGATTGGCAGTGAAGTTTTATGGTGTTGAGTTGCCAGCCCAGCACCCAACCTTTCACAGAAGGCACACACACGCACACACTCACACCTAGAGCCAATTTAGAGTGTCCAGTTCACCTACTGCATGTCTTTGGGATGTGAGAGGAAACCAAAGCACCCAGAGGAAACCCACGCGACCACAGGGAGGACATGCAGACTCCTCACAGAAGGCACCCCAGCCAAGGGTCGAACCGGAAAACCTCTTGCTGTGAGGCTGCAACGCTAACCGCTGCACCATCATGGCCGCCCTCAAGATTTTCTTTTTCTATGGTATTCTTTCCTGGGATTTGCATATTGTAAACCATTTGATCATACCAAAGAACAAAAAAGTTGCATGTATGCTATAGTGTTAACCTGAATCTGATTCTCACAACAATTGTGTGATTCAGGTTGATATTGAACAAATCATTTGGCTGGTGTTCTAACTAAGCAACTGGCTAAGGAGGCCCTCATCTTTTATGTTTTAGTATTTCTCAAAATCAATAAAGAATAATTGAACTTTTTCTTTATTTTCAACTAATTTGATGTTTTTTTTTTTCCTGTGGTAGGGTCAACAGGTAATGAGAGAAATGTTGACTACAATTATACTTTTTAGCAAAAATTATAGTTAGATATTGTTCCATTGCCATCATAGATGCTTCCATAACTATTTTAGTGATCTCTGTAGTTGTGAATGAGACATTAACACAGGAAATGTTCAGTAAACCTTGGGGGAACATGAAAGATGGAACACCTGTGCCTGCAAAGGACCAGGGCATTTATGTGCTCAAAAAGGTGATTGCTGGTAAGACATCTGACTGAAATCTCAAATGAGATTTGTAAAAGACAAAAAAAAATGTATACTGGAACTGTTTACCGCTGCTGCAGTGAGTTTATTTATTTATTTATTTATTTATTTTGGGGGGGGGGGGTTGTTTCACCTTAAACTTATGATGTGGACTTTGTTTTAAGACTGAAAATTACCTGAAGCCATCTCAAACTGAACTATGGACAAGAATGTTTATTTTGTGTTTGTTTCTTATTTTCTTTATCCTCTGTAAGTACATCTGAGTTCAGTGGTTTACAGCTTGTATACAGAGACTCATTTATCATTAATATCATAGAAGGATTCCATAACCTAAATACTGTTTTCAAAGGGACAACCCCTTTCTTTACTCTCACTCATAAATTGACTGACTGTAAAATCATGCAATAGTAAAAATAAGATAAACTTCACTTATCTCCACTGTACTCTGCTCACTAGATCTGTGAACAGGATAGCAGGCATACCTGAGCAACTGACACCTTAACAAATAGTCTCACCTACAATAACCTCCAGTAACTGTTCTTCTACAAAGAGGAATAACTCAGTATATATGTATACAATATTCTTTCTATCCCTGTCTGTATACATCTAGCATATAAAGTATATACAGTGGATGTAAAAAGTTTGCACACCCCTGTTAAAATGCAAGGTTTTTGTGATATAAGAAAACGAGACCACAATAAATCATTTCAAAACTTTTTCCACCTTTAATGTGACCTATAACCTGTACAATTCAACTGAAAAAAAAAAACGAATCTGTAAAGGGAAAAAATATAAAAAAATTAAAAAAGTACAATACGCTGGTTGCATAAGCGTGCACACCCTTAAACTAATACTTTCTTATGTGTGCACACCTTTAAACTAATACTTTGTTGAAGCACCTTTTGATTTAATTACAGCATTCAGACTTCTTGGGTACACACATGCCATCAATTAGACAGACTCTGATTAACCCCAAATAAAGTTCAGCGGTCTTAGCAGGATTTTCCTGACATTTACTCAGTTGCCTCGTTGTTGAAAGGTCGCAGTCAGAAGAAAAGTACGAAACAATTTCCACAGCATTGGATATACCATGGAACACAGTGAAGACAGTCATCAAAAAGTGGAGAAAATATGGGACAACAGTGACATTGCAAAGAACTGGACATCCTTCCTACAGCAACGCTGAAGGAGCTGCAGGAATTTCTGGCAAGTACTGGTTGTGTAACAATATTGTTCCGTATTCTCCATATGTCTGGACTATGGGGTAGGGTTGCAAGCCAGAAGCCTTTTCGTACACTGAAAAACATCCAGGCCCGGCTAAAATTTGAAACACAATACATCAAGTCTCCCAAATGCATTTGGGAAAATGTGCTCTGGTCTGATGAGACCAAGGTTGAACTTTTTGGCCACAATT